>NC_064420.1:5932500-6092500 GCF_023375975.1 Astyanax mexicanus | reverse complement strand
TTTTGAGATATACTGTTTATTATAATTCCAGATAACCCTATTGTAAATGTTACTAGTAACACAGTTGTGTACTCGTATTCATAAATTAATTCTGACTAATACAAATGCTAATTAAAGACACACAATTTTGAGTTTTGCTACTTAGTTAGTTAGTAAAGTGCATTTAAGGTAAGTGCTGTTTTAGATTTATTTTAAGATCCAAATCTATCAGTTGTGTTTTAAAACTAATAATCAGTTATTGATATCCCATTTTTCTTTCCCATATCCCATTTTAAAAAATCAAATAATACAGTTTTTCCCCCTAAAATTCAGATAGTGAGGTGCTGTAATAAAAAAATGAATGAAAACCCATTTCTTTTTCACTGAATGGAAAAAAAATAAATAATGACGCTTAACAAACAATAAATTTTTTTTAAAATTCCGCCTCAAACGGTCAGATTAAATGAATGATTAAACTGATACATGTAAAACTGACCCATTTGCTCTGTTCTGTTTGACATTTTTATTTTTGGATGGTTGTGGAAGTGTGAACAGCAGCTGTTTACATAAGAGGTGTGTTGTTCAAACAGAGCAGGCGGAGCAGTTTAGTAACTGTTGTTCAGATTAGCCTCTAAAGACCTTTTGCCTCGTAAAACTGACCACACACCATGTTTCCACACGTCTGCGACGAGCCTAAACATTTCAACCTAAAACCAGGTGCTTATTAGTTCTACAGATCTAAAAATAACGCCATTCTGACTAGTCTTATTACCAGGATAACGATAAGTTAATCTAATTCTTCTCATGTGAGTCATGTTTTACACAGTTGGATTTTTTTCCAGTAAAGTGTAATTATAAACAAGAGAAAGTAAAAAACAGTGGGTCTGATATTTTATAGCAGATATTATTAAAAAAGGCCTTACAGGGATCTGGAATTATAGTTTTCACTGCTAAAACAGTTAGAGTTTGGGTTAGAGTTTGAACTGCTGGTGTGATTTTACACACCATGTTTCCTTCCTCATATTGTTTTCTGCTTTGGTTTCTGTTTTTGCTAAAAATCTGCTCTTTGTTTTTGTTTAGATATTGGACTCAACATTTTCCATCATGTATACCACATACCCTCCTAACAGTAAGGGATTTAAATTTTTTATTAATATTTTCGTGTATTTTTGTGATTTAAAATAATGAATAATAACAGGGCATTTTTTAGTACTTAAGTACAGTAGTGAAGTATAAATAATACTCCAGTAGATACAGATACAGTATTTTAGTACTTACGTACAGTAGTGGCGTAAAAATAATACTACAGTAGGTACAGATACAGTATTTTAGTACTTAAGTACAGTAGTAAAGTAAAAATAATACTCCAGTAGATGCAGATACAGTATTTTAGTACTTAAGTACAGTAGTAAAGTAAAAGTAAGACTCCAGTAGATACAGATTGAGTATTTTAGTGCTTAAGTACAGTAGTGAAGTAGTTCTTTCTACTTTGTTACTACACATCTCTACATTTCTATGTTACTATACATTTCATCGTAGCCTACTTTATATATTTGCATGAACAATTGATGAAATTACTGTAGAAATGATAGGGACGATAGAAGGTAAGTAGCACGATGGACACTTTTCTATCGTCCCCACAATATTTATCGTCATATCGCACAGCACTACTATGTACTGTGCATCAGTTCACAATCAGATCACAGTCAGATCACTGTGGCATGTTATGTGTGGAATTTCAAACTGTCTTTTTTAGAAAGTACAATCTGGACATACAGGTTATGTTTCTTCACCACAGTCTTATTATTATTATTTTTTGTTCCTTTCAAGTGACAGATATGTGGACAACACCTGCGGCTCCAGTCCAGACCAACTCAGCAGTTATAGGAGGTATATATTTTATATATATATATATAGATTTTTTTTAAGAATATTGATTGTATGTATATTTTTATTGGTGTGTAAAGATTAGTTGGTAACAAGTAGTTGTTCATCTTTTGCTATTTGCTAAGTTTGTTAATTCTGAAGTGAAATAATATTCAGTAAAGTTCATAGCGATAGTGCATGGGGTATATATATATATAAAGATTTTAATCACAATCCTTTAAACATAAAATTGGTTTAAAAAGCTAAACAAAAAGAGCTATACTTAATGAGCATACAGATAGCACATGACATTGAATTTACCATATGTTTTGCACTATGAGGCGCACTGGATTATAAGGCGCACTATCAATAAATGTTCATTTTCTGGTCTATTTTCATACATAAGGCGCACCGAATTATAAGGCGCATTAAGCAACACTAGTAAGGAACAGGAGTGTCGCCATGTTTTTCTTTTAATTCAGATAAAGCTAAGCTAAGTTATGTAAACAAAACTGTAAATCTTAAAAACAAGAACTGGATATACAGAAATCTACACAGATTTCTTGGTTAAAAATGTTTATGTAGGTGAGCAAAAAGGCTTCTGTTTATTTACAGTAACCTTAGATTTCCAGATTTCCACTAAGACTAGGTGCACCATTAGCATTAGTTGCTAACCACAAGCGCTAGCCGGCCAACAGCGATACACTAAGGAACACTGAGAGTTTTGGTAAGCCAGGGCAATATTGGCTAGCGGATCATCCCACGTTGTTTAAACACGGTAAACCTGCAGAATACAGATCGATAATACTTACTGCTGAATGGCAAAAGAGCTATCACGTTTAGCGGGTAATGCTAATGCTGCTCCAGCAGTGCTAGCTGGGGTTAGAAGCATGCTACAGGCCAATAGTACTGTGGTGACGGTTATCCCTTCCTAAATCATGGCTTGCACACAAAGGGGAATTTGATTTTGGATTCTGGTTTGGTTAAAGGCTGCCTACAGCTTGCCTCAACTTCCTGCAATTGGTCTAAAATTCTGGTCCTTTGGTCCAGACTGTGGTTTGTGGTCCCTTTTGACACCTACTATTTTGGTTCAGTCCAAACAAAGCAGGTGTAGAAGCTTCCATTTATACTTTCAGACCAATTACAAGAAGTTGAGGCAGGCTGTACTCTGCACTAAAACTAACTAGAGGAAAAAAAGAATTGGTGTTGTGCCGGAATCTGTCAGTTGTTAGGATTGTCTTTAATGATGGACTGACTTCCTTTTTTCAGTTCCGATACACAACTGCTGATATCGATGCAAATTCTGATACAAGAGGCACAGAGCACATAGTCTGTTTACAGATAAAGTCCAAGGTTTTAATATACAGACAATCAGCTTGCTGGTAATGCCACAAGAGAAGGAGGGTTAATGTGGCTCTAGTGGGTAAGGCCCTTAAAAGGACATAATTGTGGTTGGTGGATCACAGTGTCCGTCAACTGTGGATCTTAAAAAGTGGCAGCAGTAAGAAGGCGAACTCTACCACTTATTGGCTAATTTTAGGACAAGCAAAGGCAGATGAACTTTAATAAAAAGACAGTAGATAATCTAAAAACAATATAAACCAAAAAACAAATGTTACCCAACTCTCTAAAATCCAGTGGTGTGCAATAAGGCCTTCTAAGTAAATGAGACAGATATTGTGTCATATTATATTAATACGCCTTTTTAAAGGCTGTCCTTTAATGTGAAATTAATTCACAATAAAAGGCCGTCTTGACTGGTGAGTTTTTGTCTGTACTTAATGTTTTGGCTGACCTGCGTCTTGTAGGCATACAAATAAGTGATATTTGTTGGACGGCTGTACTTGCATTGATATTAAGCATTGATATTGTTGTTTGTAGCTGTTGTATTTTTGGGCTGTTAATGTAAATTTAGCTCATATAACTAAGTCGAGACAGAGAATATCTTGTTCTAAAATCGATGTGTAGGTTGGTGGGTGGAGGGGGGGGGGGGGGGGGGGGGGTTTGCTGAAGGGGTACCCACTATATTAACTGCACGCCACTGCTAAAATCAGACTAAAAAGGTCAGCTAAGTATCACATCATGACCGTTCTAAACATAGAGTTATATTACTTCAGAATTTTTAAAGTAATCTGCAGAATGTTTTTTTTTTATACCTTGGGTTTAATTTGCTAATTCTGACTCCCTTTATATACACAATGTGCAGCTGTATTATATAAGAAAATGATTTATATTATGTATAAAGCAGGGGTGTCCAAACTTTTTTGTTGGGGGCCAGAAGGAGAAATATATTAGAAGTCACGGGCCAAAGACTCTGTAATAAAACAAATAATGAAATATACCACTTTAAATAATACATTTTCCTGATTACTTTCATTTACACACCATTTTACTCGACTTACTATCTTTATCTTTGACAGTGTTGTGTAAACAAATTTTTTTCTAATTAATGTTTTATTTCATGATGTCTCTTAATATTAAACTCCTTAACTACGGTAGCATTTAGACACGTTTGCCCTTTTTCTGCGCTAAAACTGAGCACTTTCTCCGCTTTTAGACTCTTTGGCCCTTTTTCTGCGCTAAAACTGCGCACTCTCTCCGCTTTTAGACTCTTTGGCCCTTTTTCTGCGCTAAAACTGAGCACTCTCTCCGCTTTTAGACTCTTTGGCCGTTTTTTTTTGCACAAGAAATGCACACCCTCTCTGCTTTTAGACTCTTTGGCCCATTTTTCATACATATTTGCATGTTTCTGTTTTAGTGGTGATTTTGCTGGTCTTGTGTACCCTGGCCGGATTGGCGTTCTTGCTGTACCGCTACCTGTGTCACAGCAAGGGGGCGTACCGAACAACAGGAGAGCCCGCCCCAGGAGTCGACCCGGATCAGGTCTACCAGGACACCGTCACCGACAATAAGAAGGAGTATTTTATTTGAAAGCTCAGGGCTGAACTGCACAGACTGCTGGGAGTAGTAGTGAGATGCCGGTGATGAAGAACGTGCTGGATTGGTGGATTGGATGAGTGGTGATTTTTGTATTAGGAAACTCTACAGTGTCTTTTCTGCAGAAATGTATGACCTCTATAGGGCCTGTGCGTGGAGGAGGCATCGAGCTGGACTGACGATGCAGTGAGTACCCGTTCTACGTGGTGCTGATGTATCCTGCTGCATCAGGGGAAATATAGGAAGGAGGTGGTCAATATAATCTTTATTGAATTTGCTGTTACCTTGCTCTGTGCTGCAGAGGTGATCCTGTATTCCTCAGGTTGTTTATGATGTTTATGATTCTGGAAAACTGTTAATCACTTGTTCACTACATTTACCTGACACCTTATCCATTCAGTTATGGGTTGTGACACACCTGTCAACAATGTTAATTAGGGCTGCAGCGATTAATCGTCAGTGTTGATTATAAAAATGGGTTGATTACCAATTGCAGTGTTGAATAATCGTTAATTTGCAATCGCAATGCTCTACACAAAGTGCTGGGGTTCAGAAAAACAATGAGGGCGTTTAAATAGTCATTACCACTGGAAGCAAAGATGGAGTGCTTGTCAGAATTAACAATTAACTAATTGACTAATCAGAAGAATATTCGACGGATTAGTCGACTTCCAAAATAATCGTAAGTTGCAGCCCTACTGTTTATTTAATTTATAGGCTTTAGTGTGTCTAATGATTTCTGTTCAATGCATATCCTACAGCAGCTTCATAAACATGTACGTATACAACTACAAAACATATATTCATAAACATTTTATATATATATATATATATATATATATATATATATATATATATATATATATATATATATATATATATATATATATATATATATTTATCATATGGGGTTCAGCTGGCCTGGTAAATTGCTAAGTATACATATTATCCACTGACATGAGTTACATTGTTTTTTTTAAACTGTTTTTAATTTGTACTCATTTACCAAAATAAGTTATCATCACTACAATTAAAATAATCAACACCAAAAAGCATTCAGAGGCTATGCAACATTCTATCTTACAATTCTTTTACAATTTATTTTTTATATATATTTTTGAAACCCCAGGGTCTAAGAATTCTTTGCCACCCAGGTATTTTCTGTGTTAACGTTTTATATTATAGTGTTTGCAGTATGTTACTCTGAAATGGTCAATGCTGACATTGTTACTCGACGCCCAGCCTTTTTGTGTTCCTTGAAAAATTTGATTTTTTTCTGTTTTTTTAAGGAAATATAGTTTAAACATGAAGTTTGTTACACTGAAGGACATAAGAATAATTAAGCTGTACTGCAGTCAGATTGCACTGTTCTAAGTAGCCATAAACATGGAAATGCATGATTTACACTTCACACAGATTGTATCTTATGTTTTTTTTCTTCTTCAGGGTAAAACCATTGCTATTGTTACATAAACTTGAATATACTTGGAAGTTGTTTCTTTCTTCTTTCTGCTTCCACACACTTAAAATAAAAATAAGCACTGTCCTGCGAAAGCGACTGGTTAAAATATGGATTGGAATTCTTGTAATGTTCAGTAGGGGTGGGCAATATTATATCATATACAATATATCGTGACACAGAAATATTGTGATATTAAAAATCCATATTGTGATAATAGAGATGTTCTGTCTTAAAAATAGTCCAAATATTTACTGTGAAGCTCTAGGTGTATTTATTGTATAATTGTTTTAGTTCGCAGTTTATATGCCTGCACTAAATATTCTGCAATGTTTTTTGCTGCATTATATTATTTTATGCTATATTATTTATTTTGCCACATTATGATTATGCTGTTATACTCTTATAATATATTCCTGAAATTAATTAATTTTTCTGTTTTCCTAAATCGCCAAGTATATCGTTATCGCAAAAATACCCTGAAATATTGTGATATTATTTTAGAGCCATATCGCCCACCCCTAATGTTCAGTATGTTTAAAGCAGGGGTATCCAAACTTTTTTTGTTGGGGGCCAGAAGGAGAAATATATTTGTCACGGGCCACACTCTGTAATAAAACAAATAATGAAATATACCACTTTAAATAATACATTTTTCCTGATTATTTCATTTACACACCATTTTACTTGACTTACTATCTTTATCTATCTTTGACAGTGTTGTGTAAACTAAGATTTTTCAAATTGATGTTTAATTTCATAATGTCTCTTAATATAAAACTCCTTAGTTACGGCAACTTTTAGACTCTTTGCCCCGTTTTTCTGCGCTAGAAATGCGCACCCTCTCCGCTTTTAGACTCTTTGGCCCGTTTTTCTGCGCTAGAAATGCGCACCCTCTCCGCTTTTAGACTCTTTGACTCGTTTTTCTGCGCTGGAAATGCGCACTCTCTCCGCTTTTAGACTCTTTGGCCCATTTTTCTGCGCTAGAAATGCGCACCCTCTCCGCTTTTAGACTCTTTGTCCTGTTTCTCACACCTAGCGTTCAAACTTTGAATCTCACATTATAAAAACCTGCTTAACAGCGGGCCAACTTTCATTCTATTTCTAAAATACTTTGCGGGCCGCTCCAAAAAAGGAAACGGGCCGCAAATGGCCCGCGTGATGTAGTTTGGACAATAATAAATTAACATTTCTTTACCAATTTAATGATTAATAGTTTAATAGTGAAAATCTCTTGTCTTAATTAGTATCAAATAATAATCAATAGCTGAGACATTACTTTAAACCTTTTAACAATGTTTGTTACAGTCATAAGTACTGTTTTTTATCACCCTTATTTTAAAGTGTTACCCAATGTTTTTTTTTTGTCTGACAGTAAAGAGATATATATATATATATATATATATATATATATTATTGTGTAAATAATAAGTAATTGAACAGAAAACACATTCCATTCAACTCCAATGTGTCCATTCAAATTTCCAAAATAAATTTTATTTTGTTTTAGGTTTAGTATAAAAAATGTTAAGTGCACAAACTTTATTGGCAAGTATTTTTTTTTTTTCTGCAGAAACCGAAAGATGACCGTCTTCAGTTTATATACACTGAGCATGCTCAGATTCATTTCCTCTATAACAAACAGCCCCCCGAACTGCACCTGTTCATCAATAATCCAATAATCACATGTTCACTTAATACGCTTACACTGCATACTAACAGTCTTTAATGTAGTGATGTACTTGCATGGTACACTGCATTTAAAAAAAAAAAAAAAAAAAAATATCCTCACAAGTACTTATATAAACTCTTATGCTTTATGTTACATAACATGGGTCTAAATTCTCTTAATTGCCCTCTTACCATTTATCTGTGCTTAAGCCTCATTCACCTTATTCAGATGAGCTAAAGGATGCATGCAGGCAATGGAGGGGCATCTGCAGGTCTGTCACGATAATCACACTATTGATTTATTGCTCAATATATGGATTTATATGAACTTAATCATTTTTTTGAACCTCGATATTTGGCCAGTTTAGGAAATTTAGACATGCTCATTTTTCAATTTTTCAATATCTGAATATCCTTAATAATGAATAAAAGTTTTTAAAATGACAATAATATAATTTATCACATTAATTTATGGGAAAATATATTGTTCTAACCAAAATAGTTATCGTGACAGACCCAGATATCAGGGGAGAATTGTTTAGTCAGGGCTGAAACTTTCAAGTCTACAGTATCTCACAACGTGAATACCCCTCACATCGTTGTGAATATATTATAATATATATTTTTATGGGAGAACACTGAAGATATGACACTTTAATACAATGTAAAGTAGATGTATAACAGTGTTAATTTGCTGTGCCCTCAAAATAACTCCACACACAGCCATTAAAGCCCAAACCACTGGTGGAGGGAAACTATATACGATATAAGAAGATATAAGTTGAGTTATTTTGAGGAAACAGCAAATTTACACTGTTATACAAGCTGAACACAGACTACTCTAGCCTGTATTAAAGTGTTATAACTTCCCATGAAAAGATCTAATAAAATATTTACAAAAATGTGATGGGTGTGCTCACGGTGTAAGATACTGTCGGATACCCAGCAAATGCAGCTGTTAAAGGATTTAATCATTTATATGATAAGATGCAATAAAGTAATTTATAATGGTTTGATTTGAAACACACCATTCTAGTATCTATCTATCTATCTATCTATCTATCTATCTATCTATCTATCTATCTATCTATCTATCTATCTATATATATATATATGTTTTATGATTTATGATTCCATCTCATTGATTATTAATTGCATATGCATATGCATAAAATTGACCTTGTAGTGTACAATTTTCTGGACGAAAAAAAGAACACATTAACACAATGTTTGAAATGAAAACCGTGTTTACTGTACAAAAAACGGCGTGGCCTGCATGAGGAAGAAGCTGAATGAACAGAGGTTACATGAGTACAGTAGAAGCGAGGATGATCTGATTACTAGGAGCTGCTCAACTGTTTTGTTTGGTAAACAAATCTAGTTCTACTCTACTGATGCAAGGCTTTATAGTATTGTTATTATAGAGGCAATGGGTTGAAGTTTCACTTCATCAGAGCTGAAATCAAAAGAGAAAGACAAGATGATTCTAACACGAATATGTGAAAACAACTGCTGGTGTATTAATGGAATCAATCTAATAATGAACCACTGAAACATTAAATGTGAAAACTACAAGAAAACAAAAAGGCAAACTGGGCAACTGAACATTATCTCCTCAAAAAAAAACTACAAAAAAAAAAACAATATGTAATGAAATGCCTTTGAAAAACCATCCACACAGCAAAATTGAATGACTGACACTGTATTTGCATTTATAAAGCATTTGTACAAAAAACAAGTTGCAAAAATTCTAACATTTCAGAGTTGGTTGACAGTGCACATAAATTAATATTTGTAGTATTTCTAAAAATTTAACAATGATAGATCTTTATTAAAAACAAAATATTGAATAAAAGTGCAAAAAGGCATGCAAAAAACATCAAGATGCAATTATGCTAGATACACTTTAAACACACCCCACTACAAAAGACAGTCAGAGCAGTGGTGTGCTTTAGTAGGCGGTATGAGCCTACAAAACAATCACCGTCCCCTAATTTTGATATGTTTATCTTTTATTAGTAATTTATCGTATGTGCAGAATTATTGAGAGAAGATGACTTTCAAGTCACAGCAAAAGCTTTTAGTGCATTCTAGTCCAGATCTTTGGTACAACCAGCTCCTTGGTTATACATTTATAATGCTCACTAGGAAAAAGAAAACCTGCTCGATGTGCTGAAAAGTACTGAAAAGAAAAGTCTTGATTAAGCCCTGATCTCTAAATAATTCTAACTTTGAGGACAACACTAAAAGAAAACTGTGTGAGAAGCACATACACGCACGCACGCACACGCAAACTAACACACACATACACATACACACACACGCACGCGCGCACTTACGCACACTCTCGTGAA
Source organism: Astyanax mexicanus (assembly GCF_023375975.1). Lineage (NCBI taxonomy): Eukaryota > Metazoa > Chordata > Actinopteri > Characiformes > Acestrorhamphidae > Astyanax > Astyanax mexicanus. Next base: position 6,082,234 of record NC_064420.1, on the reverse strand, counting down.
AAGGAAATTGTCTGACATTTCACTAAACTAAAATTAAACACTGCATTATATACAGCTCTGGGTATCCGACAAGATGAGGGGAAAAGAACAATTAAAAAGCCAACCAACGTTCTGAACCGAATATGAGGGCTTTCTTTTTACTGCATTCTTCTTCTTCTTTTTTTTTTGTCTGTAAATGTTAAATTAACAGTGCCCAGTATAATTTGGCACCGGATTTATATTTATCTACTCTTGCCCGAAAGGTACAGTACTCGGCTGTGATGGGAGTTTTTGTAAACACATTATTCTACTAAGTGGTGCACAATTTGAGGAGACTGCATCAATGTTGCATCAATGTGAACTGTGTAAGATCAAACCGGAATACCGGAAGCCTGAATGGATTAAAGGTGTAATAAAACTACTGTGTGGGTAGTGCATAGCTACTTTCATGAAAGCTTCAACACACACTGATGGGACAGTTGAACAGTTGAAAAAAAAAAATGGCTAGCGAATTTTGTTGTAGGAGATTAAAATAAAATAATCAAATCAATCGGTCAGACATGAAACATTCCTGAATGTATTAATCTAGCATATGAATGAATATCGAACTAATTGAAGGAGAAATGCGTTAAAAACAACAACAATGAAGGAGCTCGACAATGAATTGTGCAGAAAGTGCTTTCAATTCTCTAAACACGGCGTGCTCTATAAGCCTTACAGTTTGTCTGAACCTGCAAGGCTTCATGCGTTTTTGGAACTGAAATACAGTTGATCAACAGTGGAGTACTGTACCATTATTAGGCATTCTAAAACATTACATTCCATTAGGTTGTATCAGTATCATGGCATAGCCAAGCTGCCCCAGGGGAGAGGGAACCAGAGAGGAAAGGCCCCGCGGCCCAAGGAGGTCCTTCTCACTGTTACCAGATAGTGTACCCTCCGCCGGAGCCACCCAGAAAGAAGTTGTTTTTGCGTTGGGTCATCATCACGTTTGCACCCTGCATGGCTGCCAGCTGTGCTGCATTTGGGGCGTGTCCAGGAGGAGGGGGCTGCCAAAAAAAGGGAGAGAGTAAACATTAAACATTTTTTACAATTTAATATATGATCATTTACAGTGCCTTCATACTAGAACCTTAAAAGAAAAAAAAATCATATTCTTTTTTACATTTTTTTCATATTACACCCACAAACTTAGATGCATTTTATTAGGGTTTATAAACCAACACTAAGTATCACATAATTGTTTTCCAAAAAATAAAAAATAAATAAATAAAAAGTGCGGCATTCATTTCTATTCAGCCCCCAGAGTCAATACTTTTTAACGAATACAAAGGTGATGACAGCATCATGCTTAGAGGATGCTTTTTTTTTTTTTTTCTTCAGCAGGGACAGAGAAGCTGGTCAGAGTTGATGGAGGCTGCAATACTTGAGACTGGGTCCTGACCTAAATACCACTGAGCTTCTGTGGCAAGGCATGAAAATTTCTGTTCACAGACGTTTCCCAACCAAACTGGATGAGCTTGATTTTTTTTTTTATTACTCTGCTAAGAAGAATGTGCAAAATTCTGAGTTTCTAGATGCGCAAAGCTGGTAGAGACATACCTCAAAAGACTTATTTATAGATAGATAGATAGATAGATAGATAGATAGATAGATAGATAGATAGATAGATAGATAGATAGATAGATAGATAGATAGATAGATAGATAGATAGATAGATAGATAGATAGATAGATAGATAGATAGATAGATACCGAAGGAAATTTAGGAATTTAAAAGTATAATACAAATTATCATAATACAAAATATTGACTCAAGAGGGGTGAATACTTATGCATACCATACTTTCCACATTTTTTTTAATGCTATTTATTGTTATTTATTTATATAAAATCCTAATAGTATACAGTTGTGTGTGTGTGGGTGTAAATTGAAAAAATAGTGGGAAAAAACAATTGGTATGAATCCTTTTCTAGTCACAGTAGGGTTTGTACAGAGACTGTAAAAAAGATGGACGCCGTGTCACCGTTCCCATTCATTCAATGAAAATGAAGCCAAAATCTTCCGCCATGTTGGCGACCCTGATACCAGAGTCTGAATTGCAGTAGAGACCAGAGGAGGTAGAAAGACTGTGGAGAGACAGCCTACTTATTTAAATAACCCCGCCCCTGAGGGCTGCCTCGAGGTCACAGGCTGCAGAGCGGAGCGGAGCTGATGGTCTGTTATTGGTCCCGCCCATAACCAGCCCTTTTACAATAACCACACCTTTTTTGAATGGAGCTGAATAACGTTTTAAAAATGAATTCTGTGGGGATATAAAACATTAACAATATAAGCAGAGGTTACACTAGCTGTTGCATTAAATAATGGAGGTAGAATTACAGAATATTAGAGAAAATGTGATTGAAAGTTTTTGTTCTGTTTTGCCATTGAAACCTATGGGGATGGGTGGGGTTACACAGCTTTCTGCAACCGAACAGCAGCAGGGGGCGCCCGACCTGTGGTGGCTTCACTTTTGAGAGACGATGCTCTGTCCAGCTATACACAGTCTATGGGGTTTGTAGACGTAGATGTAGGATCTTCAAAATAAAAGTTAATTATCCTATAAATGGGTTCTACGTTTGGTTATCATGTTTTTTTGGACATGATGATAACCATGATACACTACTCCACTCCATTAGTAAAACTAATCCTGTCTGAATAGGGTGTTAGTCATTTTCTATATAAATAACACATTTATCATTAAAGAAAATCACACTAAATAGTTGTGTTGTTTATTCTAATTATTAAATGATAATCGCATACTCACAGGAATGGAAGCAGCGGTGCCATGACCAAACCGTGCTCCGGCATCAAACCCACCGTCTAGCAAGACTGTGGAACCTGGAGGATACATAGGTCCCATGGGATAGTACGCCATTGGCACATTAGGGGCCATTGCCCCAACTTGCACAGACTGTGGCATGGGCACATACATCTGAGTGGCAGGGTATGCAGTGGTCATTGGAGGTAGCTGACCAGCAGCCTGGGGTGCGTGCATATACCTTGGCTGGTAGATCTGTGGAGGAACAAAGAAACAAACATAAGACAGATTTGAATTACTAAAATTACTGCTTCATTACTCCATGTGATGGCGCTAATCAAATGAATAGAGTAAACCTTTTGGTAAATAATATTGGTTGTAAAATTCTGTGAAACTGACACCAATAAATCCATAATTCCTGGTATTTACTTATTTAATAGTATTTTATCCTCTTCAGTAACACAGATGCAGTGAAGTATTGTAGAGAATCTTCTTGTAATATATATCAATTATCGCAGAATCATAGTATTGTGTTATTATCGATATAGTAGGCAACGCACTTTGATATTGTATCATGATATTGTGCCGCGAGATATTGTGTCCTGTGATTCCAACCCCTAGTGTTAGGGCTGTAAATAATTATTCTTTTTTCAAACTAATCTGGTACGGCTCCTGTTCGTAGCTTTCTCTATAGCTTCAAAACAATAGAACAATAGAAAAAGCTCAATGCTCTTTAAATACCCAAAGGATTTAGCAAGTAAATATGTAATCGGTTGTGTTTGAGCACTTTTAGTGACCAAGTAAGCGAGGAGCCCTTGTTTAAAATTGACATTTAGTGCGGTAAAACATAAAAAGTACTAATTGTTATTGAATAGCCCACCTCCACTCTTCTGCAGCTTTCTGAGATCTAGCAATTTTGTGCAGTTTGTCCAAATAGGCTAGAATGTTTTTTTTTTTTTTTTATGTGCTTGTCACTCTACTGATCATGACTTTACTTTAAGATGGCAGTGCCCGGAGATGTAGGTTACGCTATGGATTATAAACAGTGATTTTTAATAAACGTCTTGTTTTTGTTATTAATGCCTTGTTTTAAATGTCAGGGCTCTGCGGAGGATTCTACCAATGAGGTGCGGAACTACTTTAAGCCTGTATAACCATTTAAAAGCGATTTTTTTTATCTGCAGAAGCAAAATATGTCCAGTTAAAACCCATTCTAGCCTGTTGAGACAACTGCAAAAAATAGCAGGATCTTGGAAAGCTGTGGGAGAACGGAGATGGGCTATTCATCAAATGTTAGTACTGTTTATCTCTATCTATATTATTGTTTTACCACATCCGAAGTTCACCTTTAACCATTGTGTTATATTGTCCACAGCTCTACAGTGTGTACTGATAATTATCAAATGGCTACTCCATATTCATGTATCCAGAATCAGGGTGGGTGTTTCTTATTATTTGCTCATTACCTCAGAATAGGCAGGAGGGGCATCTGAGTAAGGGGGTGCCTGGGGAGGTTGAGGCACTTGCATAGCAGGAGGGTAAATAGGTGCTGTACTCTGCTGAGGATACACAGCTTGCTGTGGATATGAACCTGCATAGACACAAACACATTATGATCTTTAATTACAGTGAATGAGCCGTTTTTGTACAGTGTTACACATCATGACATATCTACAAAATCAAATCAGAGAGCAGACACTTTCCTCTCGAGATGTAAAAGATTTCTGAAGGATGAATTTTATTGGAAAGCGCTTATTTAAAAAAAATATTTATATAGATGGATTTTTATATTCTTCTGTAAGTATTAATATAAAACAATACAAGGACAAAAATATACTTTAGAATTCTCCATAACATTTAGCCAAGATGTTATTTGTAATCCAAATACTGTGATAAATGCAATATTTATAAGTGTTGCCACAGTAACTTTATTTATTCTGACAATGTATTGTCCAAGAAATAATTGTGATGATATTACTGGTATTTTTAAGCAATAAAACAATAAAAATAGAATTACACCCCTTTTAAATAGCAAATAACTAAGTAAATAAGAATATTCAGACACTGGAATTGGACAGGATTACAAAAGAAAAACACAGATTAATACATGCCCTTTACGCTAAGAAAAGCAAAATAGCCAATATAGTCAAAATCTATTTTCTACAATAAATATGTAGCATAATTAGTGTGACAGGCCTAATGTTAACCAAAAAAAATACCACATTTAAATTTATTTTTGGTAATAGCTAATCTTTCGTCAGATTACACACAAATAAAATCCTTGTGTGTTTTCATTTTATTTATTTTTTTATAATGAATTTATATATCTTCCTTTTGTATGGTATGTTCTGTATGTTATATAAGTGTTGGAATTTTGTTTTTTTTTTCCTACACGGTGTATTACACAACTGAAAATACCTGAACTCGTTAACAAAAAGTGACAAGTAAACCAAAGTCCATTCTGTTTAAAGACTGAGAGACTGCTGGTAAAACTCATCCAATCAGATCACTGTAACTACCCTGTAAGATATGAGCATGAGCAATGGTAGTACGTCAGTTTAAGGAATTTACAGACATCACATTTCTATGAACAGTATACCCAAGTGACGCAGTAACAGTAGATAGGTAGCTATAGATTTTTAGTTAAACTACTTAACTTTCCCAATTTTATAAATTATTTGCAGAAAATGGGAAATGGCTGAAATAACAAAAAAGATGCAGAGCTTTCAGACCTCAAATAATGCTCATATTCATAAAGTTTTAGGAGTTCAGAAATCAATATTTGGTGGAATAACCATGTTTTTTAATCACAGTTGTCATACATCTTGGCATCATGTTCTCCTCCACCAGTCTTACACACTGCTTTTGGATGACTTTATGCCTTTACGCCAAAATTTAAGCAGCTTGGTTCAGCTTGGTTTGATGGTTTGTGATCATCCATCTTCTTCTTGATTTATATTCCAGAGGTTTTCAATTTGGTAAAATCAAAGAAACTCATCACTTTTAAGTGGTCTTATTTCCCCCCCCTATAACTGTATTGACCTAGTAACGTTATGTGGATTAGTTAGAGTGAGAGTAGATGTTTTTTTTTTTAAGCTAGGTTAATGAGGCTAGTTCAATTTAAAAAAAAAAATCTTTATTACACTAACGTAAATACAAAATGGAACAATTTAAATAATTAAGCATTTTATTATTTTTTTTTTCTATTTTCACATTTAGCATCAAACAGTAAGCTAGAAAACGTAACGTTAGGTTAAGTGACACTGAGCAGCCAGATAAAAATATATCATTTAAATACGTAAAATGCAGATTAAAACACTGAGCTTTAGCTTTAAAGCTCCCAACACGGCAAAGGAACATGCGCAAAAATTAACCATCCGTCCAAACACACAGAGCAGGCCCCACAGCGCAGCACTGACACTAACGCCACAGTGTAGACTCGCGTTTATCGGGGTATTTTACCCGGATTCGCGTTAGATATTGAGATATACAGACAGGTTAGCTAACTAATGAGGTCACCTTTCCATTCACGTCATCGTTAGTTGGGTAGCTAAGCTAAGCTAAGCTAGCAAACAGATACAGCAGCTAACTAGCTAGCTAGCTAAACTAGACGTGAAGATGTGTAATCCAGGTCCAGAAAGCAAAAATCCATCCCAGGGTTTTGTACCAACTGCCTGGGCGGCTCTTTGTATAGCTTAGCTGCAGCAAAGCCGCCCAGGCAGTTGGTACAAAACCCTGGGATGGATTTTTGCTTTCTGGACCTGGGTTACCCACCTCTAACGCTCCTGAAGAATGGGAGTTAGCTAATCCAAGTTACATAGCCTAGCTTAGTTAGTTAGCAGTGATAGCTAGATACACTGGAACCTGTGATTCCGGGGTTCGATTTTTTTAAAGTAACGTCAATATATTTATATTTAGCGATGCTAGGCAAACCAGCTAAAGCAGGTTAGCTCTCTGTTAGCGCTAGCTTAGCTGAATTAGCCTTTAGCTGCTAATAAGGCTTTCCTCAGACGAGCCGCTCATCCTGTACAGCGCTGATTTAAACCCGTATAAACAGGGTAAAAACAGCAGCCCTCACTCACCTTTATTATTCATGTTTCTCTGTAGGAGCTGTGCTGGATTTAGACCGTGTTTAAGTCGTGTTTTTATCGCCGCTGGTTCTGAATGTGCGCTTTAAGTTCCTGTTCGCTTCCCGGATATTTCCTTGTTTTTGTCAGACTGTGCTCTCGGTAAGCAGGGCTACGTCATGTAGGGGGAGGGGCACAAACACACAGCGCCCCTGCAACATTCCTCTATTCTGACATCCTGATTAATGCTGTTCACACACTGCACGACTTTTAAGACTTTTAAGACTGAAAAGACATTTAACAGACTAAAAACTAGTCACAGACATTATATTCACAGGCTAAGATTTAGCAAAAACTGGGGATCACCATTTGCAAGACTGCAACTATATTCTTTCTGAGATTATTTCCCATCATGCTTCTGGTGGAGTTTACATACAACACATAGTCATACCTGTCAAGTTTTGGACTTAAAAATAAGGGATTTTTTCCGCCGCCCCAACAGCCCAAACGAGGGGAAACATTTTTTTAAATATAAAGTATAAATATATATATTTTTTATTTTATATATATATTTTTTATTTAATAGATTTTATAGATAATAGATGAAATTGAAGGGTGCACAAATTTACAAAAAGGACATGGATCAGATATATTCCATAAGTAAATAATAGTCCTAAGGGGCCTACACAATTAATAATCTTTCATTAATACTTCTTTCTATCGTTCAGTCCACTTCTGATCAGTTCAGTTACTTTCAGCCCTCTCCACATTTTCTCTCTCTCCAGCTCAACCATCTCTTCTACCCCTTCTAAATAATACATTACATTACATTATAATACATTACCACAATACTTGAGATGTAAACAAATTCTAACAAACCCTAAAACTAGCCCTGAACTAATAGAGTTTGGAAATGATAGTTATTGGCTGATCAGGCACATCAGGGCAGGGCATTATATATATATATATATATATATATATATATATATATATATATGTAGATTTTTCTCAAACCCTGAATATCTATCTAGCTAATTCTAAAGTTAAGCTAACTGAGTCACAAGCTATATTTTATTAAACACACAGTGGGTTTAATTTATGTTTTGATTCAGAGAAGGGTCTTTTTAACCAGCTATCAGAAACAATCTCATCACAGTTTACATGGTTAATTACCTTTCTTTTAGAAAAATCTCCGTATATCCAGATTAGTTTTAACGACAGCTGCTCCGACTAGCTGCCTGAACTCACAGCGAGGGGAGGGGCGGGGCTTCCCGCACACTAAACTGCGCTCCGCAAAACCAGCTAACTGATTGGCTGTTTCTCCTGAAAGGCGGGACTTTCTCCTTGAACCGGCACCACGATTGGTTAAGAGACACACAGCGGTCAGTGCATTGTCGCCTGTGGCCTATACATTTTTTTATTCAGTATAATACGGGAAATTTACGGGAAAATACTAATACGGGAGGACGGCGGGAAAGAGGAGTAAAATACGGTAGTTTCCCGGCCAAAACGGGAGACTTGACAGGTATGCACATAGTACATATTAAGTTACAAATAACGTGCATATCAATACTGTGATCCATCAGAGATTCACATATTTTGTCTTTACCAACCGTTTATTTTTTCTGCCACAGTTTAATTAGTTCTTGATATTTTTTAATAGAATACGTTTTGTGTTCAACTCTGCCTATAAGCTTTTTTTTTAACCACCTTTTTTCCTTCAACCTTGTATAGCAAATAATCACAGTTTCACTGCTATACATTTGCCTTTTTTTAGATAGATTTATTGCAATAAAGTACATCATTCTTGCAAAATGTGTATTAAATGTAATTTATTTAATTTATTTTTATTTATTTATTTATTACTATTTATTTACCTTTTGTTCATTTATTTTAGATTTTTTGAATTCTTAACTTTTTTGTGTCAATTTGTTTTTATGGTCTTTTTTTAGAATGTTCTATTTTTTTTCTTTTAACATTTATATTTTTTAATCTATATTGAATTAGTATTTCTTTTATTTATTTATTTTTACTGTTTTGTTCCTTATTATTTCTAATTTCTTATTAAATGATTGATTCATTCATTGAAATGTGTATTTATTAAACTTGTTTGTATTAAAAATAACACTGCACAATAAGACAATATAGTGCAAAATAAAATAACTTTAAATGAAATGAATTTAAAGTGCTACCTGTGTTTAAAATAATGTACATATTAAATTAAGAACCATCTTAGGCATATTTTTTTTATAGTTTGGAAACAGTCACTTAAAATATTCTTGCCTTGCGGCTTCCTGCAGCTCTACTATTGGTTGTTGACGTTGTTTATGTCACTGTTTGCGTGAGCCAAGTCTCAGGACTTGCGATAATATTAACGGTTGATTTCATCTGAACATAAGGACACGAAAACTTTCCATCTTAACAACCTTACACTGAACCATTGAGATGAACCCGACTCTAGAAAGACTCTTCTAATTTAAACAAGTTAGCTTCAAAATAAAATCTGTCTAGCTTTATTTCTTGCACCTATCACTGTGTAATAGGTTCCATAGGTGCAGTTTATTTTTCCTTCTAATTTACCATCAGTCTCACAAAGCATCCCAAGGTGGTACACAAGATAACATAAAAAAACAGCTTGCAATAAATTATTAAGGACTGAGATCTATATATCTATTACAGTTTCCACCTGTAATTTTCCTAAATAATTAGAGGTGTCAAGTAACTAAGGGCAAATGCTATGTTACCTTACTTAAGCAGAAATGTTGGTTATCTTTACTTCACTGAAGAAATTATTTTTCAGACATCTTTTTACTGCTACTTCTTACATTTTAAATATAGCCTGTTTTAAAACAATTACTCCTCTTTCATTTCAGCTTGTTTTCATTCCGGCTTCTCTTCATTGAAAAAAAATCCTATCCAGATAAATCTCTCCATACAGATGTGAATTTGATTGTGAATGGATGAGAAGTAAAAACATATATGATTCCGACACCCTATTGGTTTATACAATCCATCACACATGCACACGTCACGCCCACACTCCAGCAAGAACATAGCAGATGTATGTAGCCTAGTAATAATAAATGGAAAAAAGTGGGACACAACATTTGTACAAAAATGTACATATATTAAATACAGTATTCATTAAATGAGACAAGGAGGTGCTTGCTGTGTATATAAAACTAAATGAAAAATTTAAAGACATGAAAACAATTGAGGGACACTTATCGAATTATGTTATAAACAAAAAAAGTGTTAGTCCTCCACATTTATCCCTTGATCTAAACCTGATGAGCTGAGATTAGTGAAGAAAAAGCAGCAAATATTGTTCAGAACATCCAGGAACTCCTTAAAGATGCTGAGAAAACTATTCCAGGTACATCTAAATCGAAACAAACACACTCAAGAGAAGTTCAAGGACAATGGCAAGCGACAGTAAGTAGATAAGCCAATGTAACATTTGCAATGTTTTTTTGTTTGCACATTATAAACCACCTGCTGTGGATTTTAGATAACCCTGAGCTGTTTTTTTATGCACCCTATATGTGCCCTATAGGTGCTCTCACAATGAGGTAAACTGTATTTGACGGTACAAGAGTACTTTTTGTTTTCAATAATAGCACAAAGTTAAAAAAAAAAAAAAAAACCTATTCCATCAGGCTTTTATGTTTTTAGTTTTAGCCACCCCCTTCTAGAATTTACAGGACCCATGTCATGTACACACTTATTCATTTATCTTTTTCTGTGTAGAAGTTTTATTTATATATGAGGCAGTCGTACCTCTTTAAGCAGTGGCTGCTGGTTGATGTGAGGCTAATTACGAATTCACTTGTATTCAGCAATCCCAGTTTGCCTTTGAGCTCCATGGCAATATGCTGCTAATGCATGCAAATGGTGTTTTTTGCCAGCTGGCTCTGCAACAGAGGGAACGATTAGTGTGTGCAAGACTGGCTGCAACTCCTTAACCCTTTTCACACACTTATGTAATGGGGAATATCATGATTTAATATTAGAATAACTCCTTATTTAACAAATGTAAACTCACTCACTGTTTTTACAACTATAACCAGTGATTGTGTCTGATAATGGTAAATTATAAACGCCTATAAATTCCAACTACACTGCAACTGTAACTGCACTTAGAAACAGCAGCAGCAATACTCAAACATCCAGCATGTTTTCCACTGATACTTGGTTTGAGTCTAAACCTCAAAGAACCATCTGGTGCATATAATTTCAATATCACTGTATCTGTGCAAATCCACTTGAAATGTGAGCTACTTTGGTGCAGCCTCTGCATTAGGTGTATGCATTAATATTTTTCTCCTCTTCTGGTAATGTAATATATGAGTGGTGTTAAAAAAGTGATTTCTTATTTTTACATGTTTGTCACTCTAAAATTATTTATACCATCAAACAAATTTAAATATTAGTAAAAGACAACACAAATAAACACAAAATGCAGTTTTTTTAAACCTACATGGCCCTGTGTGAAAAAGTGTTTGGTCCTCCAGTTAAAACATAACTTAACTCTGGTTTATCACACCTGAGATCAATTTTTAAGTCAATAAATAACTTAAAAAGGATATGCCTGACAAAAGCTAGACATCATATCAATCATATCAAGATTTGTCAGTCTGGAAAAGGTTATAAAGCAAATAAAGCAAAAGTTTTGGGACTCCAGCAAGCTTTGCACAGTGACAGCCATTATCACCAAATGGCAAAAACCTGAAACAGAGGTAACCCTTCCCAGGAGTGTCCAGCTGACCAAAATTACTCCAAGTGCACAGTGACGACTCATCCAAGAGGTCACAAAAGACCCCAAACAACATCCAAAGAACTGCAGTCTTCACTTGCCTCAGTTAAGGTCAGAGATCATGACTCCACCAAAAGCAAAAGAAATAGGTGCCAAGACAAAAACACTGTTAAGCAAAAAGAACATTAAGGCTTGTCTCGGTTTTGCAAAAAAATATCTTGAAGGTCCCCAAAACTTTTGGGAAACTTTTATGTGGACTGATGAGTTCACAGAGGGATGGGGAGACAAACACTTTTTCACACAGGGCCATGTAGGTTTGGGTTTTCTTTCTTCATTTAAAAACTGCATTTTGTGTTTATTTGTCTTTAACTAACATTTGAATTAGTTAGATGATTGGAAGCATTTAAGCGTGACAAACATGCAAAAGAATAAGAAATCATAAAGGCGCAAACACCTTTCAGGTTGGATTGTAAGAAACTGTAACTAGCAGAGATGTATAAAGTAATAGACACTCAGACTTGAGTAAAAGTACAATGCTCAATCAAAAACGTGACTCGAGTCGAAGTTGAAGTGTTCTTTAAGCTTCACACTTAATTGGAAGTACTAAAGTATTTAACTTTTTTGTACTTAAGTAACGCAAGTAGTTTATTGTTTAGTTTCTCAGGGGGTCCAAGTAGATTAGTTTCTCAGGGGGTCCTGGTGTAATGTTCTCTTTTTCGGGGGTTCTCTGTGATTAAATTCAAACGCTAGCTAACAGTGTCATGGTCCCAAAAAGCTTAAACGCCATCTCAAAACAAAACATCCAACACTTCAAAACAAATAGTAATGTAATGAATATGAGTATAGATGAATTAAGTGATCATACAATCATAATTAGGATAAAACGTGTCACTTTATAACAATTTTGGTTGGTGTTGGTGGTTTGTGGTGTTGTGCCATTTTACATTTTGCAATGTAAATAATGTGACGTGGCTAGGTTAAAAACACTGTTCTAGATATTATTATTTTATTAGCATTATATAGACAATTAAATTTTTTTTCCACTTGAGATGTGATGGTAAGAGACTGTGCCAGTAGTGCAGTCTGTCAGTAGCGCAGTGAGTACGGTCTGTATGTTGGTAAATGGGGTACTGCGCCTTTAAGGCAGCCATAGTTCTGGCCGAGCTCGAGCCAGCGACATTTTTTCAATGCGAGACTCGGCCTGCATAAATTATGTTCATGACGTAGTGCAAAAGAGCACGTTTCTGCTAATTTTGGAGGACTTTTCTGCAGATATCGCTGCCGTTTGGTCCCCCAGGTGCAGCAGGCTCACCTGCGCGTTAGTTCACGAGGACAGGCATCATTAAATATTCAGTGCGGGAGGCTCGCGCCGCCGCCGCGCCTGCTTATCAATGCAAATAGCTCTTTTGTGTGCAGCCATAGCGCGCGCCTGGAAGCTGAGCTGAATTTTTAATTATGTGCGTCTAAAACAAACTGTGGCAAAGCGCGGCGAAGAGCGGAGAACGGGGAAATTAAGGGGGATTGCGGGGGTAAGTTGTGGATATGACTGCGTTTGGGGCTGATTTGGGGTCTTTGGGAGAGCGCGAGGAGACGGGGAATGAGTTTTTTTGGTTAATATGCAATGGTCTTAATTAGCATAATTTATATATTTATGATAAAGAGAAAGGAAATACATAAAATGCAGCGGCGGTGCATGGCGAGCGAGGGGTAGGGATGAAAGCGGTGGGTTATTAAAGACGCAGGTTTGCTCTCAGAATCGAGTGCAATAGTGTAATAGTTGTGTGTGTGTGTTTGTTTTTATTGGGTGGGATAGAGGCTGCGGGTGAGGCGGTGAAAGGGGGGGGGGGTCCTCAACACCTGCTCAAGTTCTGACAGATGAAGAAGATTCGGGATGGGTCGCGTCTTTGAACTCTGTGTCCTCCTTGACATTCTGGGGAGAGAGAGAGTGTGGAAGTATTTATATTTTTCTGAACTGCTCTGATATTAAAGAAGCCCACCATAGCGGCGGCCTGACAGGCCCTTTATATGACAATGCTGTTCCGCAGTGCTTGCATAATGCCCTATTGTTTTAAAGCTAATAATGCACGATTGGAACGGTGCTAGACCAAAAGCCCCCCACCTTCAATTCTCCTGCACCCCCCCTCACTATTTAAACACCACTAATAACAATACAGCAGCACTGCTGGCGTACTAATTGCATGGCAATAATCCAGTGGCTGAAACAGCTTTAATAGTTGTGTGAGGTTGAGAAACGTGCTCAGAGAAATGTGTAGTTAGGTAGGTAAGGATGAGGATACTCCTCACTCACTCAGGCTGGGTTGGTGAGCACTGGTGCCTCATGTGGTTACATCATTTACATCCACTCAGATGATCCAGGCTGTGATATGGACATAAGCTAGTGAAGAAGCGGGTATTGAATTTGAGAGGCTACAGTGTAGGGTTTAGTTTTGTAGCTTACAGTTAAATGAGAAATCTGGTATAAAATGGATTTGGGTTGTGATGAAGCATGATAATGAGTACAAATGCAGAATTCAGAAATACAGAGCATTTAACGGATGCTCCCAACTGGCTTATTGCATTGCCCATGCAAAGAAATGGCTAATTTTAAACCATTAACAAGCTCAAAAGCAGGGCCCTGACATTTAAAATGCTCACTAAGTTACTGAGATTGTTTATGGACCATTCCACCAAACAGGTGCCATTTTAATGTTGTAACTCACAAATTAAACTTATTATAATATTTTCAACTCTGGAAAAATAACACATATTTGACCTTTCAAAACATGTATTGGTCAATTTCAGGCAACTTTACTTTTATATATATATATATACAAGGTTCCTAAACCGAGGATGGTTACATTTTTCTCAGTCCTGTTACCAAAACTCATGTAATATTTAAAAAGCATGTTTAAGAAAGTGTTTATTTAAATATAAATAATTGACTGCAGGTTCAATTAATTGACATTTATGACAAAAATCCCTCTAAATATATGCACATTCTATTTTTCTAAAATATGCAAAGCTATTTTTACCTTTCAACAAGACCCAAACCTGAAATTGATCAAATTAATTATTATGCAATTTATTAACAAATGGCTAAATGATGAACCAAACAGAATTGGAAAAAAGTGGTTTACATTAACTAATATTTACATTAATAAATCAATAAACCAGGGGACAATGCTCAGACCTGTTACTGGAACTCACTCCTGTTACTCTTTGTTATTAGTAACAGGAATGAAAGTAACAGGAATTAGTTTTTAGCATAGAATTAGCAAAAACATTAAAAATAGCTAAATAGAGGCTATGCTAATAACATGAGGACACTGTGTATTTTAAAATGTGTATGTTAAAAATAAACAAATAAGATCTTAGATTTAATTTAGGTAACAGGACAAAAGGTTGAGATTGTCTAATAAGTTAAAATAAGATCAAATATACAGAAAAACAAAGAAGGGAACTTAATTTTGGTCTTGATGATCTTCAGAAGAACCAAATAATGTAACTTCCTGTTGTAGATGTGACTTGTTGTAGAATGTTCCAGATGTTTCAGATGGGGTAATGTGTTACGGTAACAGGACTGAGTTATAACCCAGGAACTAAAATGTGTATTTTAACTTAAATATTATGCATTTATTTTGAAAAAAAAAAAATATTTTTAATGCATATACAGGATATGGAGTCACACAACAATTCAAAAAAACATCTCTGAAGGATTTTAATAATTATATTTAATGGTAAAGTTTATAGTTAGAGAGCGGTGACGGGTAACGAATGCTATTTTTTTGTGTTTTAAGTTGTTTTTAGTAATGTTTTTTAAGTATATATTTTACTTTTGCAATTAGGTCAATGTACAAGACACTATGCTTAATAATAAAATGTATTTTAAAGGTCTCATTCCATTGTTTTTCCATGAATTTTAAAATGTGTAGTTGTGTCTCACATATGAATGAATGCTATGTGAGCTGTTTTTTGTAAAAAAAAAAAAAGTGCTCCGGTGATCTGGTTTAACGCTGCTTAACCCCGTGGAGGAGTGGGGCGGTGATAGGATTTTGGCTGTTGCTCATAAATATCCATACATGCAATCATATTACCTCTGATTGGCCAACAGCAATGCGACACCAGCGAGATGGACCTAGTCTCTGTAAAATGCAAAATCCACCAGGGATTGGGTTTTAAATTTTTAACTAGTGTAAACAGAACTGATTTAAACATTTGTACTTCGCTGGTGGTGTTCCATAGACAAATTCTAACCATTTGTTCCTTCGCTCTAAAATGACTGGGCAAAGCATAAAACACTGATGTGATATCATATTTGCACAAATAACACAGGAACGAACTGCCATGTTGTTTCTAGTGCTGTTAGCTCCTATCTGACAAGATGTACCTGGCTGTGTGCTTTTTTCTGAGGGACTTGTTTTTCTAAACATTTTCTTTTACTAGTTACTGCAGACAATGGAGGTTGAGGAAGAGTTTCATGTGCAGAAAAAGTGGATTTTAGCAGAAGGACACCTTTAAAGTTATTTTATGCATACGTTTATACATGTAATTTCATGGGGACAGAAATGGCACCAATTTTGCAGAATATGCCTTCAGGTAGCACCCTCAGGTAGTTCTCCAGGTGCCAGCATCTGTAAATAAAATCACGATAAGTCGACTGACAAGCATGAACGAAAAGGTTGAATAGGGGAACAGACTGCAGAAAAACATCTCTATAATATTCATGCATTTCCACTATCTTAACGTACTGTGTGTATAAACAGTCTTTTTTTATTAAAGTATCTATATTTATTTTTAAGATCTCAGTGCCACGTTTTTAATATCAGGGCCCTCGGAATTCTACCAATGAAGTGTGAGGCTACTTTGAGCTTGTTAATGGTGTAAAAATTGTAAATGTAAAATGAAATCCACATCTTTATAAAAGTTGTCAGTAGCAGAGGGAAGCATGAAGTGCTGTAAGATTTTGAGGGAAAACAAAACTGCTCTGACTTTGGACTTGATAATAAAACACAGTGGATCAACACCAGCAGATGATGAACATGTCTCTCCAAACAAACCATCACTGATTGGTGGAAACTTCACTCTAGACCTCAAGCAGTTTGGACTGTGTGTCTCTCCACTCTTCCTCCAGACTCTGCTCCCTTTATTTCTTAGCTAAATGCAAAATTTACTGATGATCAGTAATGGTTTGGAGAGTCATGTCATCTGCTGGTGTTGGTCCCTGTTTTTTTTTTTTTAAAGAAATGTCACTGAAGTGTGCTGCTACAGCGACAAAGGAAATAAAATGCGAAGAAAAAAAAGTTAAAAGAACTGAAGGACAGAAACCAAAGAAGTGGGTGTGGTGTAATAATGTGCACTTTTTACGGTAAGGTGAAATGCATGCTCAGCTACACTGCAACAAACTAAATCTTAGCAAGTGAAATTTTCTAAATTTAAGGCAATAAATATTATTTTTTTTCTCTGATAAGACTTTTTTTTCTTACTAAGCATTGTGTAAGTGTTAGATTATTTTGCTTATTTTAGGGATAATTATCTTAATCATTCTTAATTTGTACCTTATTTTAAGTAATTTGAACTCGAAATAAGCACAATTCTTGTGTCCAAAAACGGTGACTTTAGGTGTTACTTCACTCATTTTGAGACTTTGCCATTGCTTTTTGTTAGAAATCTTACTAAGAAATTTTTGCTTACCCCATTGGCAGATTTCTTTGCTTAATATACATATATTTGTCTTAATTTGCATATATTATTTTCTAGTTTTTGCCAATGGATTTTTTGCAGTGTATAAGCCTAGACATAGGCATAGACACTGGAACTGCTTCTTAGCTTCTATGATGCTGAAAAAGATAAAATCAAAACTTCCATTGAAGAGTTGACCTTTATCTTAAGAGCATCAGTAGCTTGAACTGTTAAAGAAAAAAGTGACTCAAATAAGGTGTTTATTTTAGGCTACTTTTATACTATCTAAAAGTCATGGCCACAGCTATTTTCTCATTTTCACACCAAATTAAGTCAAAGACTAAGATTTTTTTTGTATATTTGTGACCCCTGCTATCCATCTATTGGTCTAATTGCAGTTGCAGTTGATATCTGTGCCTTGAACAGGATGAGCTGATGTGATAATTGACCATGAGCTCTGATTTCTTGTTTTTTAGGTGTGCTCTCTTCAGACACCATGGCGAATCTGTGACCTCCGTACCACTCCAACTGAACGATGGACTCTGAGGACCTCCCAGCAAAGGACGCTCCACTCACTGTTAATGAGCAGGTGTTGTTTAGGAGCTTATACACACGTTAGCTTTAATGCAGCTCTCTGCTTTTGCAAACGTTCATCATTCGTCACAAGTTTTAATGGCAAACTAAAACCTACTAAACACTAGGGGTGTCACGATTTCGATATTTCATCGAAATCGATCGAAATTATGTCATGGTCTCGAGGCTCAAAGTCAAAAAGAGGATCGGAAGAGAATGGTGCAGCCCACTGTAGCCGACGCCATGGACATTGTGACTGCTCAAAGAGCAGCCCTTTCTCCAGAGAATGTGGACATTCTCATCTTCTTAAAGAAAAACTTGAAAATATAAAAATAACAGTTGTTTCGTCCAGCCTTAAATATGTTAATAGTTTTGGTACCTTAAGGAGCATCTTTCTCTCAGATAAAGTTAATCATATATCTTTGTTACAGAAAAAAACTTGTCATTCTCAAGGACTGAAAAAGTCTTAAAGTCTTATTTTTCATGTTTAACTGTTATAGAAGGATAGAGTTCAGTTTGTTAAGGCTCTAATTGTTCTATTATTTTTTACATGACTGTTCCTGTATTTTATTTATTTTATTATTATTTTGTTATGTTGCACATTGCTGTTTTAATAGTGCACGCTGCTGCTACCAAAAAAAGCCAGTAGGTGGCATTACATATATATCTTAATTAAATTATTTAAATTTGACCATTAGTGCCTAATGTGGTGTATTACGGATCACTTGTATCACTTTGCATCACTTATATCAAGCCCACCTTTTGAAATAAGATATTGTAAACTTGATGAATCAAACCAATGACTGACCATAGACTAATCTAAAACTGGCATAGGCCTCTCTGCTGTAAAAAAAAAAGAAAAAAGAAAATCGAGAATTGAATCGAATCGAATCGTGACCCTAAAATCGGAAATAAATTAAAAACGAGGATTTAGAGAATCGTGACACCCCTACTAAGCGCATAATAAACCAAATTCCACTAGATATCTCCTGCTTTAATCCTTTCTGAGGTTTGTGCCATGCTTCCTCATGCCTGTGTGTGCATGTGTTAGTGCTGGTGTTGTGTGCATTGATCATATAGCTCAGACACAGTTTGTATCGTTTGTGTCGTCATTTCATGTTTCCTGTGCTAATGTGTGCCTGGCCTTTCTGTTCTCCATAGCCGTTCTCTGTATGACTGCAGTTTTTACAGCTGTTAGGTTCCTGCATGACAAAAACAGGTACGCATTCACTGTCCTTCTCTAAAACCATGCATATAGATGGGCCCTGCTTCCTTTTTTTTTATTTGTGCCTCATTTTCATCCTCCATATTTATGCCCTGTTGGCTGTAATTGTTGCAGTGTAATTATTAGTTCATGTCTCTGTCACCTGGATAAGTCTAGAGTTTGTCTGTGGGTCATTATCCAAATAACATGCAATTTAGCTCTAAAAAAATGTAAAACAAAAACAAACAAACAAAAAAAAAAAAAAAAAAAAAAAAAATATATATATATATATATATATATATATATAAAATTAAAGAAAGATTTAAAGGTTTCATTACTTTAACTATCCTATTTAAAAAGACATAACAGAGAGTTTTTTTTTACCAAATGAATCAATTTATTTTCTTTATTTTATTTCCTGTATTAAATGTTTTTATCTGAGGAGCTCCTGCTGCTGTTCCTTACACAGTAACTTTTTGTGGTTATTCTTCTGCAGGTTATCGTCATGTCTGGTCAGGAGACCATCCGTGTGCTGGAAGTGGAAGTGGACGCTACGGTGCCGCCCTCCCGGGTGGATGTGAAGGTTGAGGCTGGAGCAGAGGACCGGGGAGCTCTGACTTTAGAGCCGTCTGAGGGAGTAGTGCAGGACATCCCAGCACCACATTCCAGCATCACGACCTCTGGTAGGAAAATACATAGATCCAAAGCACAAAAACAAGTCGCTGATTTATTCCAAATTGTTTTACAGTGAATTTAGAAAATATTAATTCAAACTTTTCAATTTTTTTCATGTTACACGCACAAACGTAAATGTTTTTTATTGGGATTTTTAAGTGAAGTGGAAAGAAAATGATGCATTGTTTCCAAAATATAAAAAAAAAAGTGTGAACTGCATTTGTAGTTAGCCACCAAGTCAATACTCGTTCTCTACCAGCTTTGCACATCTAGAGGATAAAATTTGGCACATTCATCTTTACAGAATAGCTCACCCTCAGGCAGGTTGGATGAAGAGTGTAGACTTAAACAGCAATTTTCAAAAGTCTTGCCCAAGATGCTTAGACTAGACCATTCTAAACCACTCTACTTTAGCACTGCCTGCATGTTTAGGGTTGTTCAAAAGGGGATGGTTCTCTGATCTCTGCAGTTCCTTCAGAGTGACCATGGGCCTCTTGGCTGCTTCTCTAATGAGCGCTCTCCCTGCCTGGGCTGTCAGTTTAGGTTGTCTGTCATGTCTTGGTCAATTTTAGTTGTGCCGTTCTCTTTTCATTTTGGGCTGATGGATCAAACAGTGCTGCAGGAGATATTTCTTTTACAAACCTAACCCTGCTTTACACTTCTCCACTACTTTACTCGTATCTCTCGCCTGTCTCTTTCTTAGTTCTTGTTTCTTGGTTTTCACAATGCTGTTTGATCAATAATGTTCTCTATTAAACATCTGAGGCCTTCTTAGAACAGGTGTATTTATACTGAGACTAAATTACACACGTGGCGGCGCCCAGCGGGAGCAAAATTGGCCCTGCTCCTTCCGGTGTGTAGATGGCACTCTCTCTCCATCACGCTTAAAGGTGGTGCCGGGCGGCACGAGGCGTCTGTGAGCGCATGTATCGGAACCTAGCTGCTGTGCTTTCTTCCGAGCACGCTAGCTGCTCAGGAAATGGTTCATCAGCAACAGCTCGAAAAAAGGGGTGACTGACTTATGAGGCATATGGCATGACTTCTGAAAGCAGTTGGTCACACTGTTGTTTTTTTATGGGTATCAGAGTACAGGGGGCTGAATACATACGCATGCCACACTTTGCAGATTTTTTGTTTATTATTATAGTAAGTTTTGATTAAAACACTATATACATTTTTCACCTCACAATTACTTGTTTTTTTGTTGTTTCGTTTGTCACGTAAAATCCCAATAATTTACATAAAATCAAGTTTAAGGTGTATAATTAGTTTCTATTTTTATTAGAAAATAGAATTGACACTTCCTGTATGCCTCTGCTTACAGTTTGCACTGAGACAGCAGCCCCTGCAGTTCAGACTGTTACAGCCCCTCTCAGCCTCTCCCTGCCCCAGACCCAGGCCGCCATGCCCATCACTGTCCAGGCCTGCCCACAGGTAACACAAACTCTCTTAAAGGTCTCATTCCATTGTTTTTTTTTTTAATTAATTTTAAAATGTCTGGTTGTGGTCTCTAGTATGAATGAGCCATGTGAGCCATTTTTTTGTAAAATAAAAGTACTCAGGTGTTTCTATTCTATTCAGCCCTGCTTTTTTTGCACTGAATTTGTGGTCTCCGAAGAAGGACAGGTTTTGGGCTCTTGCTCATGCATATTCGTACATGCAAATATATCACCTCTGATTGGCTAAAACCACTGCAGCAGATAACGCCTAACTGCCTACCCCCACAGTTAAATTTAAAACTCCTCCTCCTGCTGCCCACGGATTAATGTGATAGTATTATAACCAACCATGAGTGCCAGAGTTAAGTTTAGTTCACTTGAATCTTTTGGCCCTTTCCAGTCCTACTGAGCCTTTTTTAGTTTAAATATTTTTAAAATATACATTTTTAATGATTTAAGATGTACTGCTTTTAGTGGTTTGAGTGAAATAACTGTGATTTTTGACAGACAGCTCAATAATCAGCTAATTAAGAGTTATACCACTAGATTCAGATATACCCCTCTCTTCTGAAAAAGTTGGAACAGTATGGAAATTTTTGAAAAACTTAATTTAACAACAAATAAAACACGAAATTTTTTATTTAATTACAGAGAGTATGAATCCACGATATCTTGTGTTTTGTCTCAACTTGATTAATATGCACCCATTCCTATATAGAAGTCAGGGCCATTTTTTGGTATTTTTTTGGTAGTTTGAACAACCTTTACTCTCCTAAATATTACAGTATATATATTATTTATAGGAGAGAGTCACATATGTCAGAATTACATATTAAACTCTCTGGATTAAGAATGGAATGTCATTAAAGTGTGTGCTATCACAATATAAGTTACCGGATAAGTTGAATTTATTTTAAAAAATTGAGGAAACCGGTTGCCCTAAAAAAGTTAAGTAATGGGTAAAGAAAACTTAAGTTAGCATAACTTAGAACATTAAGTTATTACAACTAAAGGAGAAGTTGATTTAACTTTTTTATTTTTGTTATATTGTAAAACCGGATAAGTTGATTTATTTGTAAGGTAGCCCAGGGGGAATCACTACACACTGATGGTGAGTGTTAGTCAGAAACTGTTGGACACACCCAGTATGCAAATAGATGATAAAAGAAGCCAATGAAAAAGAAGCTGATAATGGTAACAGACTAAACTCAGTTATTATAAGTTGGTTCAACTCAAAGATCTCAGTTTGAATATTCAGTATCTGTGCCCACAAATGTTCAACTAACTCAAAATAATTGAGTATTGTTTAGAAATATCCAATTTTATGTAAAACAGACTTAATTCATTTGAGTTCAAACAACGTATAGGTTTACAGTGTAAGGCTGTTGTGGAATCTGAATATGAAGTGTTGCCTAATTATCTTATATCCAATTTTTCTTTTCTTTAAGGTTCTGACCCAGGATGGCTTGGCTACTCTGATGACTGGTATGATGGCGCAGCAGGGATCACTAGGCCAGCCCCTGTTGATCCCCCTCAGTATGGCGGGGTCAGTGGGAGGCCAGGGTGGCCTGGCTGTGCTCACCTTGCCAACGGCTACTGTGGCAACTCTGCCTGGTCTTACTGCAGCAGGTGCAGCTGGTGGACTTATCAAGCTGCCTTTTGCTGGGCTGCAAGGTAAGATATACTATTACTGTTAAGAAGTGGCATGACATGATGTGACTGATGTGCATCTGAGCATAATGGAAGAGCTTCCCAAACAGTGATTAGACCTAGTTATGTTCTATAAAGCAAGTTCCCTGCATCATGTTCCATAATGTGGAATTATAGTGTCAGCTGAAAAACAGGATAAGGAATGTGGCTCCTCTTACATATGACAGCAGTAAAAACTGCTGGATCTGATTTGACTCTAAGTGCACTAAATGAATTGCTTATAGTGCTGCATATACACGTGTTGGCAAAGTTAAATAATACATCAATCTGCCTCTCTCCCTCTGTCTCCTCCTCTGTTTCTGGACATTTCCAAAAATTTCCAGACATTTCCGCTCTATCTGCCGCCTCTCCCCCTCTATCTGCAGCTGGAAACGTCTGATTTTTTTGCAAAATGTCCTAAAAACCCTAAAAACATCTGTTGTACGAAAACCGCACTATGTATCATTCCAAAAAGCACAAGCAACGTAATAATACAGTTCCTAAAATCCTACAAAATTCTTGTTTTCACATCGAAAGCTGTGGGATGAGTAGCATTTAGAAAAGTAAGTTGGCTTTTCCAACCTATTTAAGGGAAGCAATACATTGGGAAACAGTACAAATAATTTTTGTTGGGCACTACTAGCCTGGATACAAAATGAACAGGTTCTGTTGCTATCTGTGTGTGAGCATTATCCTGCTGAAAAATACCAATTAGTAGCTCTGCCATGAGAGGCAACATGAGTGGCGGCAGGATAGGATGTGGCTGCATAGCACTGAGCTGTTATCACTGCGAACCAGTAGCTAATATCACCCTAGCTTACCAGAACACTTAGGGTTCCTCAGTGTACTAGCACTGTCGGGCGGCATTAGCCGCTAACGGTGGCTAGCTTTGGTGCAAATCTGGAGTCTAAGCTTTTTGTAAATAAATGGAAGGTCTTTATTCACCAAATAAAACAGTTTTTAGGAGAAAAATCTGTGTAGATTAACTTCCAGTGCTCGTTTGATTTACAATATATATATATATATATATATATATATATATATATATATATATTTCAATTTTACTTACTTATCTTAGCTTTACACTGGGTGGCAAGACCTGTTGAATTAGAAGGAGAACATGGCGACACCCCTGTTCCTTATTAGTGATGCATGATACGCCTTATAATCCAGTGTGCCTTATATATTAAAATAGACCAGAAAATAGGTGTTTATTGATAGTGAGCCTTATAATCCAGTGCGCTTTATAATCTGGTGCATTTTATAGTGTGAACATTACGGTACTGTCTACAATGCAAATATTCGTATAACAATTGGTGGAAAAGACCTTTGTGTGCTATTCCATAATTATTGATTATAGATATCATTCCACTGGCTGCCACATGGCCACAGTTTCAGCCTCAGGGCAGCCCTGTGGAGACTTGGTTAATAATGGATTTGTAGTTTTTTGAAGCGCTCTGTTCCTCTGTTCTCTCTGCAGCTGCTACTGTTCTGAACTCGGTCCAGTCTCAGCTCCAGGCTCCAGCGCAGACGGTTCTGCAGCCACAAGCAGCTGCGCTTCAGTCACTGCAAGCAGCTGTGCAGCAGGCCACCCCAGTAAGCACTGCGCAGGTGGCTGCTGCTACTGCGGCTCCAGTTCTGCAGAAGGTTTCCGAGCCCAGTGCCTCTGTCGCAACACTCCAGACCGGGGGTCTCACCATCAACCCTGCTATTGTGAGTTAAGGGGTATCTGTGCATTTTACTTTATGTCCCTTTAGGTCTTGTGTTATATCAAGTCCAAAGTCAGTACAGTGTTTTCCCAGAAAATCTTACAGCACTTCATGCTTCCCTCTGCTGACAACCTTTATGGTGATGCAGATTTTATTTTCCAGCAGTACTTGGCCTAGCCAAGTTAGCTTGTTATGCTAACTGGCTAGCCTTAGCTAGCGAGCTCTGCTACTGTGCTTTTTTTTGGCGGCGCTGTTCTACACGGCGCTCTGCAGCACCTCTAGCGGTATGGCAGTATGAGAAAAATTCATACCGGTTCAAGTTTTATAGTCACACATTTTTATTTACGTCTCTGTCTGTCTCAGATCAGCACCGCCTCACTGGGTGCCCAGCCGCAGTTCATCAGCTCTCTGACTACAACTCCCATCATCACTAGCGCCATGTCCAATGTGGCAGGACTCACCAGCCAGATCATCACTAATGCACAGGGACAGGTAGGACCACACACAATCCCTTGTGACACCATTTTGGTGTTTAATGTCCTTCATGTCAGGAGTTCTTATTTAATGTAATGGAGTCTGAATCCTTTCAGCTGTTTTTTATATACCTTTTTATCAAGCGTTCCCACTTTTTCTCTTTGGGCTGTGGGATATGGCTACATGTTAAGTGTTGCTATAAAATTGTTTGTGATTTAATATTGCGCTCTAGCATCGGCAAGGACCAAGCATAGTCGTTTTTTTTTTTTCTTTTTTTTCCTGTGATTAATTACAGGGTTTTTGCAGGTCCTTAAAAAGTCTTAAAATGTCTTAAATTAAAACCTGGGTAATTAAGGTCTTAGATTGTTTTACATTTACTGTAAATTTGCTGTAGGTATTACATTTTCAGACATGTGTTTAATGCCGGTGGGAAATTGTTAGCTAATGTTACCAGAAAGAGAGCTAAGGTTAGCGGTCAGCTAGCTAACATACTAACGTTAGCAGCAAGTTATGTAGCTACATTACTGTGGAGAACTAGCTAACGTTAGCGGTGAGCTAGCTAACATACTAACAACAGCAAGTTATCTAGCTACATTACTGGGTAGAGAACTAGTAAGAACATAGTAACATTAGTGGTAAGCTAGCTAACATGCTAAAATAATAATATTAGCGGCGAGTTAGCTACGCTACCAGGGAGAAGGTTAGCGACAAGCTACCTAACATTAGCGGTGAGCTAGAAAACATACTAATGTTAGCAGAGAATTATGTAGCTACATTACTGTGGAGAGCTAGCTAACATTAGCGGTGAGCTAGCTAACATACTAACAACAGCGAATTATCTAGCTACATTACTGGGCAGAGAACTAAGGTTAGTGGAGAGCTAGCTAACATAGTAACATTAGCGGAAAGCTAGCTAACATGCTAACATACTAAAATTAGCGGTGAGTTAGCTATGTTACAGGGAAGAGAACTAAGGCTAGCGACAAGCTGGCTAACATTAGCGGTGAGCTAGAAAACACATGCTAACTTTAATGCTGAGTTAGATAATGTTACCAGAAAGAGAATTAAGGTTAGCGGTTAGCTAGCTAACATACTAATGTTAGCAGCAAGTTAGGTAGCTACATTACTGTGGAGAGCTAGCTAATGTTAGCGGTGAGCTAGCTAACATACTAACAACAGCAAGTTATGTAGCTACTTTACTGGGCAGAGACCTAAGGTTAGTGGAGAGCTAGCTAACATAGTAACATTAGCGGTAAGCTAGCTAACATGCTAACATAATAACATTAGCGGCGAGTTAGCTACGTTACTGGGGAGAGAACTAAGGTTAGCGACAAGCTAGCTAACATTAACAGTGAGCTAGAAAACTTAGTAACAAAAGTGGCAAGTTAACTATGTTAAGTTTTGATTTCCAACACAACAAATACTTTTCTACCATATGACTACATGTGATTCTTTTCATTTGAAAATATGACCAAATTTTTGGGTCTTAAATTATATGTATTGCGGTCTTAAAAAGGTCTTAAAAAGCATTAAATTTGACTTTTTAAATGGTGCAAGAACCCTGAATTAATTGAAATTTATAATTGATAATAATTTATAATAATTTGATTTGACAGTCCTAATTTTAATACTTAATTACTGGGATATAAATATTTGGTCATATTACATAACTCTTTCTGTACAGTAGTAGCAGTAGTAGTAGTAGCAGTAGTAATAGTATTGTGAGCAGTTTAAAACTAATCTATATTCTCTCAGCGTGTGAATAAATGTATGCAGTGTTTTACCTTCCTTTTCTCCAGGTGATTGGCACATTGCCTCTGCTGGTGAACCCTGCGTCTTTAGCTGGAGCGGCTGCAGCGCCTGCATTTTCCGGTCAGGGTCTTCAGGTCCAAACAGTGTCCCCTCAGCTGCTGCTGAACCCACAGGGTCAGATCATAGCCACCATTGGAAACACTCCGGCTGCAGCTGCTGCTACCACCCCCACCACCTCCACAGTGCTGTCTAAAGCCCCTGGACCTCTGACTCACAAGACAACCGCACAGGTAAACCATGTGACATGTGCACGCAAATCAGTAAATGATCATACAATTAGAAAAGTTTAGAATAATGAATGATTCAGGCTCTTGGTATTTTTACACTAGCCTCTTTTTTTAGACCTGGGGTCACTTGTTTGTTTGTTTGGTGCAGGTGTGGAGGCTATCTGCTCCCAGTGATGGGTGTGGGGTTACGTGATTGATTTATTTTGTGTAAAAAATCATCTGTAAAATAATACCTAATGCTATGCAGCTTAAAAGCGGACAAAACTATTTTATTCTGCTTTTTGTATATTTGAATTAAGCCAGGCTTTTAATAAACGTGGAATATTTAATTTGTGAATTTTAACTTGCTGTGCTCTGAACTTTTAAGGTGGTGAAATTAGCTGTTTAAAAAATAAATGTAAAAATAACTTTAAAAAAAATTTAATTTAAATCCATAAATTTACAGATATATTAAATCAAATGTATTTACCAGAGTCATAAATTCTTATTTCTGAGAATCAAATAGATTGGAATGTACAGTACCAGTCAAAAGTCGTGTTTTTTTATGCATTGTAAATTTAATATTGAAGCCATTAAAGCTATACAGGAACACATGCTGAATTATTTAATAAACAAACCAGAATATGTTTTATAGTTTAGATTCCTCTAAGTATCACATTTATCTTTGGGGACAGATCTGCACACTCTTGGTATTTTAATCTAAGTGTCTTCATGAGGGAGAGTCACCTGGAATAGTTTTCTGAGCGTCTTGAAGGAAGGAGTTCCTGGAGGTGCTGAACAATAGTTGCTGCTTTTCCTTCACGCTGTGAAGCTTCAGCTCATCTCAATTAAATCACCTCAAATCACCATCTCAGATTATCAGGTTTAGATCAGGGGATTAATGTGTAGAGAACAAACACTTTTTTTGTTTATTATGTAATTCCTTGTGTGTCCCTTAAATAGCTACATTATAGAAATAATAAAATAGTAAAATAATAAATAATAAAAACATTAAACGAGAAGGTGTGTCGAAACTTTTGACTAGTAACGTTTAGACCTCCTCACTGCTCCAGGGTTTATATTCAATAAAATTAATTACAAAAAAACAGCAGACTCATTTATTGGGTGAAGTGTGAAAATGCCCTGAGTCTCAAACATGCATATATAAAATATTTACTTTCTCATGTTGTAATTGTGAATCTCTCCGCAGGGTCCTGTTGTGACTGTAGCCCAGTCTCCGCTGGTGATCACCCCACAGCCCTCAGCCGGTAAAATAGTCTCCTCCATCTCCTCAGCTGTGCCTATTGCCTGTGCAGAGATGCCTACCGTGGGCCAGCTTGTTAGCAGTAAGTTAATTATATTCACTTTTTCAGAATGCAACATTTACTGCATACTCTGTATACTTTATTATCGTACTTTCACCCTGTTATTTAATGTTCAGGACCCCACAAGAGAGAAAACCACCACAGAGCAGCTATTATTAATATTATTATTATTATTTGAGCTTTTGCATTACATTTAATAAGCTTGAAATAAATGTAATTATGTAATACAGAATTTGAATTTTAACAATGCTTTTCGTAGTTTGGCATTGTGAGGTGAGAGAATTTGCTTTTGAAAAAAAAAAAATTTCAAAATAACAGATTAAAACATTTAGATACATCCATTCAAATGTATTTGATTGTCAAAAATTCTCAAATTACTGGAACATCTCATAGATTTAAATTCATGGATCTGAAGTTATTTTTAAATGTATTTATTTCTAAAGCAAATTTCATTACCTCATAAGTTAAAAACACAAATACAGCATTGTTAAAATAAAAAAAAAAATAATTACACAATTAATTATGTTTATTAAAAGCCAGGTATATTTTATTCAAGAATACAAAATGCTGATTCAAATACTTGTCAGCATTTAAGCCACATATGTCCTCAAACATTTGGACATATACTATTTCATATATCGTGTACCTTTAGTTAGGTCCCTGGAGATTATAAGGGGTTAAGGGTCAGTTCCTGGACAGGGTCAGAGACTATATTTTCCTTTTAGTGGAAAAGTGTCGTAATCTCTGTTTAGGAATTGGCTTTTAAGTGTTTTTTTATTTGATTTGCACACAGAGCCACAGTCTGGAGTGAGTGAAGAAGAGGGCATTAACCTGGAGGAGATCAGAGAGTTCGCCAAGAACTTTAAGATCCGACGGCTCTCGCTGGGACTGACCCAAACACAGGTCGGCCAGGCTCTCACAGCCACTGAAGGACCTGCTTACAGCCAGTCTGCAATCTGCAGGTCAGTGCCTCCTTTACTGCCTCTCTCTTAATACTGTCTAGGAATTAACCAAAATATACAGTATTGGCTAAAACTGAAACCTAACAAAATGAAGTGTTTAATTTTGCTGCTTTTTCTCCCTATAAATTAATTAACCTAAAAGTATTTTTGTGTTGCTGTTAAATGTTATACAAATATGATACAGTGGTAGCCCAACATGAAACATCATGAAATCCTAATAAATTATTTTTACAAGTTGGAGTAAAGAATGCAGGATGAAGTCTGAGAGAGGAAATAGGATAAAGGTAGATTAAACTAGCCAATGTAAAGTTAGATATCTAGGTTTTACAATTAAAATGAACTTTCACACTGCCACAAAGCATTGTTTAGTTTTCTTTAGGTGCCACTTTGTGCTACATAGTTTTTACGCTATCCCATTAAATTAGAATCAGCTGCCAGAGCCCTAAGATAACACAATTAGTTGCTCTCTCTGTGTGAGTAGATGGCACTCTCTCCCCACATCACTCCAAAGGGTGATGTCCTCAGCACAAGGCATCTGTGAGCTGATGTATCGTAAACGAGACGATGCGCGTTCCTCCGAATGTGTGCTGGCTGCTCGGCAATGGTTGAATTATGACTGGGAGTTTTTGTAACGCTTAAGGCTAAAAGGCCTGCCCTTCAACAAAAAGAGCCAGTCTGCTAGCTGCTTATGCTGTGAGAGGGGGAAGAGTCAGGGTTTAATGAGAGAGCCCCACCCACACCTGGATCAAGCGCAGCAAGCGCAGCAGCCAGAACAACCTGAAAATGATTTTTTTTTGTGCTTTATAGAACCAAATGTTCTAAACTAATCAAGGGGTCAGATCTTATAATTGATCTTAAATATGTTTAAATCTCACCTATTTAAACAGAGAGGAAGCTGGTCTTGTAAGAGTAGATATAACCGGAGAATCTTAATAGAGAGGAGAATACTATGTGGATTAACTCCCAGCGCTCGTTTGACTTTAAAATAAAGTCTTTTTAATTACAGCTTTGTTTACTTAGCTTAACTTTACTTAACTTAACTTAGTTAGCTAACCCCCATCACCACCCAGTGGCGAGACCTGCTGAATTAGTTTCTTATAGTGTCTCTTAAAATGTGCTTTATAATCCAGTACACCTTATGTATATTAAAAGATTAGAAAATAGTTGTTTATTGATGGTGTACCTGGTTTGCCTTATAATGCAAAAAATACAGTACCACTTGAGAATCTCTTTAGGATTTGTTCCTCCACAGTCCCAAATGAATGGGTTCAGTCTGTATTGGCCAAAACCAATTTACTGTAGAAAAATGGACTCACATTTAGAGAAAAACAGATTAGCTTTTAGATTGTTTTTAGCTGTTTAGCTCCATTTACCCCATTCATTTAGGACTCATTCACAGACCCCTTTAGGGTTCAGCAGTCAATTGCTAAGAAGTGAGTAAACCGGCTGTGTGAAACTGTGTATAACTGCCCAGTGGCTGCAGAGTGAACTGAATTGCCTATAAAGACTTTGCTTTTTCTCAGGTGTTGTTTTTTAATCCTCTTTTACCCCTCAGGTTTGAAAAGCTTGACATCACGCCGAAGAGTGCTCAGAAGCTGAAGCCTGTTTTGGAGCGTTGGCTGGCCGAGGCCGAGCTCTGGAATCAGAAGGGGCAGCAGAACCTGATGGAGTTTGTCGGCGGGGAGCCATCCAAGAAACGCAAGCGCCGCACCAGCTTCACCCCGCAGGCCATCGAGGTTCTGAACACCTACTTTGAGAAAAACGCCCTTCCTACCGGCCAGGAGATCACCGAAATCGCCAAGGAGCTTAATTACGACCGGGAGGTGGTGAGAGTGTGGTTCTGTAACCGCAGACAGACTCTGAAGAACACCAGTAAGATCAACGTGTTTCAGGTGCAGTAAGGGAAGACTCTGAACTGTTTAGCGTGCAATACGAGACTGAAAATACGGAATAACGGACCTAAACTGTTCTTTTGTACTGTAACTTTAAAAAGATGGTGCTTTTTGTGTGTGTGTTTTGAGTGTCTAAGGTAGTGCTCCTGTTTGATGGACTTGATGATGGATTTAAATGCATGAATGGTCGATCTATGGACGGAGTAGTACAAAATATGCTCCTCTAATTTTCTGTATTTTTTTTTTTTATTACTCTGCATGAGGTACTCTCATTTAAAACATTGACCACTGATGAAGCTTCAGTGAGAAATTGAGCAATTTGATTTAATTCAATATGTAAATAGGCCTGTCATGATAAGTTGTTTTTGGAAGATATATTGTTGTAGAAATGATTTAAGACATTTTATGCCACTAATATATTGGCAGTGCTGTAGCATAATAATTCATGCATTTACACTGCATTTGCTTTTTAGGAGCAATGGACTTTTAATTACTAGGAATATTCATTGGAATTGAAATATATAATATAAATAAAAAAAAATGAAATAAATATAAAAAAACAAAGTCAGTGTAGCAGCTGAGCTGATTTACTTAATAAACATTTTTGACTGAATAAAACGACACAATAAAGTAAACACATTGAGTAATACTGAGGGCAGCAAAAATGATTTGTACAATAAGTCTATAATGTATGTAATTATTGTGACAGGCCTGTAAACTGTAAATTGTAAATTTATGTTACTGTGGTCATCTTTTTAAATACCTTAACATTACAATAATACTGTAAATAATACTTTTATAAATCATCACCATATACAAGCCCCCTAGTTATGGTTCTATTAAAAATTTAACCAACATCAGTAGTAGTACAGCACAATCTCTGATATAAATTTACAGTTTTCTACTATTCATAATCATAATCTGCTTGTGCAATATCATTTACAGCCGAGGACTGAGATTGACATCAGGTCTACACTTCCAGATGTTAAAGACTGTTGGTGATGTAACATATGAGTGTATTTTGTACATTTTTGTTTTCCAGCTCTATGGTAGCTCCTGCAATCCTCCTGTATGGTCATTGTCCGTCTGTCTGTCTTTCTGCGGTGTGTGTGAGCAGTGTGTGATATTGGACAATCATGGTATTGTGTGGATCAGATTATCAGAGTATGCCCTTTACTGAAGTGGCAGAATCCACTGTATTCTGATTGGGCTGGATAGATGTATATGGTTAATATGGCAGTGCACACTATAGGTCTATTGTTTTAAATAGAGAATTTACTAAATCTTACAAATCGTTAAAACTGCAGTGAGATAAATGTGAAGTTAAATTTCTATGGATTACTGTTACTTTATAACTACAATCTTGCCAAAATAATAGCTTAGGTAGGTCTGCGTTACATAAATGATCTTTATAATGTGAAAGTCAGCCTCATATAAAGACATACATACTGTAATGTAAAATGGGAATATGGATAAACTTTCTTTAAGTGAAGTTGCTAGCTGAAGAACAGTTTGATTAATGTTGTTTCTGGGTTAAAAAAGCCTCTGGGAAGACTTTATGTAATATATATATAAGGTGTATATATTTAACTTTTTGTGTAACCCTCAACTTGGGGGTTATGTGAAACATTTAGCAAATTTTAAATAGAAAATGCAAAGCAGGAATATGATAAAACACTCCTCATATATCATCAAAATGCACTTTTTACACCTCTCTGAGAACTGGGTGGGCGTAGTCATAATTTTCTAATGAGTGTGCGTGACTGACAGCTGTCTATCACTGGCGAACGAAGGTTTATTTAAGTTCAATTTAAGCTCTCAATGCACACAATGCACTAAGATGGTTGGTAAGCGACAGCTCACCAACTTGCCAGTTCTGGTTGCTCAGACTCGAAGAGAGAGGGCGGAGCTATGTTAACTTTGGTTAGAATTGGTCATGGTTCCCATGGACCCACTTTTAGCCCCGCCCATATCACACCCAGAGGAGAGTGATAGTGGTGAAATACATAACATTTTTAATATGAGATATTAATAAGAAATACTTTGTATATTTACACTTGGGACCCTGAACAAATCTCACATATAGCTTCCCAGAGGCTTTAAACCAACACTTTATTATGTTACTGTTAATAAAAGGTGTAATCGTTTCGTAAGGGATTCAGAACATTGATTTTTTTTCTGTTTATTTCTCAAAGCCTTAACATGTTTGTGTGTGCAGTAAATATTCAGCATGTATTTAACTATCCACAAATATCCACAGAGTCCTGTGTGTGGTGACACGACAAGGTGTAAAGGTCATAGGACAAAAAGCAACTGCTTGGAGTTTGTAAAGTTGCGTGTTCTTGTTTTGTTTGTGTTTCGTCTTAAAACTATGCCGTTATGAATTTCTGATATTCATAATGGGCTCATTTCTGTGTCTTTTTTACTCTTTGGAAGAAGCTTCTCCATTTGAAGTTGAACTGATCAAGATTTCAGCTTCATTGCATTGTACATAACTACAGTCCAATTTAATTATATTTCATTTACGCTATGTTTTAGAAACGTATATTATTATTCTAATTTTTAATAATATTATTATTAATATTTGTTTAGTGTCTTTTGAATAACAAGCCTGACATACCTGAGAAATCCAAGTAAATTATATGGACATAGTGGATACATCTTTTGTGTAACTTTTAATACTTCTCTCAATAAACTCATTTAAATCAGACACAGTTGCAATAGTTCTTGTTCTGTAATGTCACAAATACTGTGCATTTCATTCAAAAACATCATACATTCAAAAATATATCTATCTGTAAGGGGACAGTGATGTCAAAATGTAAATACATTTGAAATCAGAAGTTTACATACACTATATAAAAATAGATATATAGTTTTTTCTCACTGTCTGATCTTAAATCAGACCAAATGGTTTTAAATCAGGATTACTAAAAGGTTTTATATATATATATATATATATATATATATATATATATATATATATATATATATATATATATTATATTATATCTATACATGTATTTGCAGAAAATGAGAAATGGCTGAAATAACAAAAAAGATGCAGAGCTTTTAGACCTCAAATGTGCATTATAGAAAACAAGTTCATATTCATAAGAATTTAAGAGTTCAGAAATCAATATTTGGTTGAATAACCCTGGTTTTTAATCATAGTTTTCATGTATCTTGGCATGTTCTCCTCCACCAGTCTTATACACTGCTTTTGGATAACTTTATGCTACTCACTCCTGGTGCAAAAAAATCAAGCAGTTCAGTTTGGTGGTTTGATGGCTTGTGATCATCCATCTTCCTCTTGATTATATTCAAGAGGTTTTAAATTTGGTGAAATCGAGGAAAAAACATCATCATTAAGTGATCTCTTATTTTTTTCAGGTGACATCATGTAAAAAAAAATGTGTAAGGTGTGGGAACGAGATACAAATGCTTGGGAATTAGATAATTAAGGCATGGGAATGAGATACTAATGCGTAGGAACGAGTTAATTAAATCAGGCCGGAGAATAATAAGGCTTGCTTTTCTGTAACTTAATGCTCATGAAGAAACTGAATATTAGATCATAGCTCTTTTAATCCAGAGATAATATTTTATAAAAATAAAATGGAGAATGAATTGATTTCTTTTTATTTTAATCTCTAAATTAATTATGGTAATATTTTGGAGTGTCTTGCAGAGAGATATAGAATAATTCTTATACTAAAAGCTGATTGGCTCAGATGTAGACAGTATTAATAAATACTACAATTAAAATATTAAATAGGCCAGTTAGGTTGAAAAAATAGAGAGTTATTTTGATATAATATCTTATATTATATGAGAGGAAATAACGTTTCCTCCCTTATAAATAATACACAGTACTCAGTGCTTGTAATTTAGAATTTCTCCTGTTATCGCTGCGCTGCTTTAAGCTCCGGGGCTGCAGGGGGCAGTGCTGCAGCGCTGCTCTCCCGCGCTGAGGAAGAGAGCTGCGGATATTACAGCAATACCTAAAATCTAGAGAATCGAGCAAATAAACAAACAGGAGTTTTCTGTCTTAAAGGTCTGCTGCGCTCTTATTTCCCTCTGTTTCGGGTGATTTATGAGGAGTAGATATTATTCCGCGGGTATTGGGGGAGTTTAGAGGCTTATTTCGGTATTAAAAGCTCGATCTGACAGTTTGGTGAGTGTTGTCCGGAGAGAGACGAGCTGAGAGAGAGAGAGTCCGCCGAAAAACGGATTAAAACCATGGAGAGAAACAGCCGCCGCTCCAGCCCCGACACCCGCTCCTAACCCGGGGTGAGTGACTGACACAGAGCCGGGGGTTTACAGCGGGCTGAGTACAGGAGAATACAGGGGTTTATTATCATTAATATACAGAAATAAACACCATCACTCCTTCAGCTGCAGCACAGAGACCATGTTAGAGCAGGAGCTGAAGTTTAAGAGGAGCAGGCTGGCTGGTTTGAGTTTGAGTTTAAATTAAAGGATTTAATTTAATGTGATTTTTTATATTCATATATTCTGTATCCTCCAGGTCCTCAGCTCTGTGTAGCTGCTGTTACCGGTGTAATGATCATAAACTCGGGTTTAACTAACTTTACAGCGAGTCTTAACACCACGGAAATAACAGCAGCAGTTATCTAACTAGGTTAGGTTAACACTACACTGGAAAAAATAGGGAAAATATAACTTAGCTGTTATTTAAATTAAAACATATATGCTTATTTTAAGCAACTTTTTCTTAGTAAGATTTTAAAATAAGTGAACAAAACATTAAATCACTGTTTTTTGGTTTAAAACCAGAATATTTAAGAGTATAGCAAAAACATTAGTTTTTTTTGTAGGTTATTTTGTCTTTAACCAAACATAAGGCCTCAATTATATGTACAAGTGAACACACTAATAACAATTACTTGTCCAGTAACTTTTGTGCTAATTATGAGTTTAAATGATTTAAAATAAGGTGAAAATTGTAACCTAAATAAGACTGATCAATCAACTAATCAACCTTTATTTAAACTCATTTATACTCATACCCATAGTATTGCCCTCATGTATAATGAAGTACATAGTATGTAGGGATTGTCAAAGAGAACAAAAGACCCAGCATTTTAACAAGATATTATATATATATATATATATATATATATATATATATATATATATATATATTAATATATATATATTAAGATAGAAAACACAGAAGATCAAATAAATTTGTAAAAAAGGGATCATAAATCATAGGTAAAAAAAACAACAACGAAGGTAATAAAATAAAAAAGTAATCAAAATGCAACAACAGATGATTAAAATACAACGTAACATGCAAAACAAAGTAGAAGTTGAAGTGTTCCTTAAGTACAGCACTTAAGTAGACATACTAAAGTACTCAAGATTTTTGTACTTAATTAGTGCAGGTAGTTTATACTGAAATGTACAATTCAAGCACTGAAAGTAAAAGTACACCACTGTGTTACATAGGTTAATACTTTAGTGGAGTACAGATACAGCATTGTAGTACTTGTAGTACTACTTTATTTTTTTTTTATCAGGGTAGACAAACAAACGCACACACTGTTTATTTGGATAAAGTTTAGCACATTTAGAATAAAATCACACTATTTAATTCGCTTTTTTTTTATCTGACGCTACTAATGCATTTTCTCTGTGTGTAAAAATATGATAAATATTGTATCTTGTTAAATTGTAGTGTAAATATCTGGATTCACTGTTTATATTAGTACTAAATAATCTGGAATCTGGAGAGTAAGTTTTAACTAGTTAAATGTAATTCTAGATTAGAGAGAGTAATGCAATGATGTAAATCAATATTAACATAGGACTATTCAGAATTGATATAGAATTGGTAAATATTTCATGATTGATATCTGAAAAGAGTTTTTTACATGTAAAACTGCAGTACAGAGGTCTGTAGTTAGATTATTTTTGTTTTTACAAGTAAAACGTCAGTGAGTTAGTGTCATTTGGTGTCATTTTAGGCTGAAATGGCTCACATAAAAAATGAACTATTTATTTACTAGGGCCTGGCAATATAAAAAAAAAAAAAATATTGTTAAATATTTTAAGAAATATATTGCTAGTAGAAAAACACATAAATAAATAAATACAACAGTAATGGCAATTTTTTTTTCCAGTTTAGGGACGACTAACAGAAAGCTTTGGGATGGTTGTAAAAAAAAAGTTAGTTTAGAGACTGACAGTAGTATTTAACCTGTTGTAACTCCTCCTCCCGCGCAGGTGTGTGTGAGCTGCCCAATCAGTCGCAGGTAATCGAGGTCAGTGCGGTTGGCTGTGGTCAGTCGGACGTGAGGTAGAGCTGAAAGCTTGACGATGGCGTGGGCTTTGAAGTTACCCCTCGCTGACGAGGTGATCGAGTCCGGGCTGGTGCAGGACTTCGACGCCAGTCTGTCCGGTATTGGGCAGGAGCTGGGAGCTGGAGCCTACAGTATGAGGTACTGCATTAGTGCTGATTATATATGAGGGGTTATTTATATATACAACTGATTTTAAAGCTGTGTGAGTGGCTATTTAGCTCTTTTGATTTTATTTTAATTACATAGTAATCAGAGACAAGTTATAACAGTTATTTTAGTGAGTGCTGGATAAGAGTTCAAAATTTTGTGTATAATTAATTACCTGTAGTTTGGTAACAAATGGATTGACAAGTTTAAATAATAAAAAAAAATCTTTCTTGTTGTGTTTACACATCAGTAAATGCAGATAGTCATACAGTATCTGTGGTGTTTCATTGTTGGGTATGCTGCAGTATGTAGTATGAAAATAGATGGTTATCATATTCACTAATATGATGTACCTTTACTAAATACTGATATTTAAATGCAACCATATTTTACAAAGAATTTAAAAACCAGACAATCAATCTGTTATCCATAATTAAAAAATAACAATTAGCTTGAAATAAAGTAGTAAAAAAAGAGCTTTACTTCCTGTTGAAATTTCTATTTATTTATTTTAAGATTAGAAACATTTTACATAAACTGTTTTAAAAGAACGACATAAGTTTGTATTCGACTAAAATATCCTGTTTTCATTTCAAGGGTCAATATCTAATAATAATAATAATAATAATAATAATAATAATAATAATAATAACAAAAAGGAATATATACTGTTATACAGTAAAACCATAATATTTTTTAGACAGTTAAATAATTGTTTGCTTATGCTTTATAATTTCATTATTTATTTATGTTAAGTGATAATGTTTCTACTGAGAAGTGTTTTGGCTTTTTCTCCAGTAGTTATTGTAAATTGTGATATAAGAAATATAAAAAAAAGCAAAATATGAGGATTTTAATAACACAATTTGATTATTAATAGTTAAGGGAATGTAAGCAGTGTTATTGAAATTATCATCTTTTATCAGTAATGTCTCATTAAGGTTAAGTTCACACAGCAGATAAAAGTGCCCCATATCTGATGTTTTACGTTGTGTGTAATGCACATGTGTTTTTTGTGGCAGTGTGAACAGCAATTTTGGGTGATAAGCTCAGCTGTTGCCTCAGCTCATTCACAGCTCTTTAGATTCTGAAGGGATGAAACCGAAACTTCATGTACAGACTGTTCACACCATTAAAAAGATTTTGTGAACAGACATAACAAAAAAAACATCAGATTTGGTGATAAAATCAGATTTAAACCACGTTTATACCTGCTGTGTGAACATAGTTTCTTCTTTATAAAAGGCTGTATGATTCTGAATATGGGAAAGTGTAATGTATTTACAGATCTTAATTTTGTTTTCCTCTCTACGGGTTCTCTCTTTCTCTCTCTCTCTCTCTCTCTCTCTCTCTCTCTTTGCAGTGACGTTCTGGCTCTCCCCATCTTTAAACAAGAAGAGTCTAATCTGCCTCCCGACAGCGAAAACAAGATCCTTCCTTTCCAGTATGTTCTGTGTGCTGCTACATCACCTGCTGTCAAACTACATGACGAAACGCTCACCTACCTCAACCAAGGTCTGCTCATTCTCTTCCATTCTATATGAATATAAATATTAAAGATTAAAAAGACAAACTTTAAATTTAGTATATTTATTAAGTAAAGTATATTTGTGTTTGGATATAGCCTACTAGGGATGCACATTGATATTACAGTCATATCAGTATCAACAGATAATTGCTTATATTCAGATGCACTGACAACCCAATTTTTCGTACAATAAGGTGCATTTAAAATTCTGAAATTTTCCCAAAAATTATCATTGTGCCTTATAATCCAGTGCACTTTATGTATGAATTTTACCAGTTAGTTTTTAAGTAGCAATAAAGTTCTCCTGTGATTAATTAAGGGAATGGTACATGCCTTTTGTCTGTTGTCTTTGAGCCGCGCAAGTGTACTTTTCCAGTCGTTACGATAGCAAAGACAACACACTGACACACCCTGCTTGCCTATAGATCACTAAAATAGGACCCTGTATGTCCACATTTTTCTGAATAACACTTCTAATAAAAGCAACCAGCTTCTTTAGGTTGCACACATCGCAGATAGCTACCTACATGTACGTAATGCCTGTAGTTCTGTTGAATTGTGTTTTTTTTAGGACAGTCTTATGAAATTCGAATGCTGGACAATCGGAAAATGGGTGAGCTGCCAGAGATCACAGGGAAGATGGTGAAGGTGAGGTTAGCCATTCATTACTGTGCATCTGTGTTGTAGTGCTTTACTGGTTTGGTAGTTGACTGGTATTTTAAACTGTGTGTCTGCAGAGTATCCTTCGTGTGGTGTTCCACGACCGCCGGCTGCAGTATACGGAGCATCAGCAGCTGGAAGGATGGCGCTGGAATAGACCGGGTGACAGAATCCTCGATCTAGGTGAGTAGTTTTGAGTACTGAACTGTTGTTGGGCTATAAATATAGATTTGGGATTGCTGTGCAATTGCCTGGTTTTCAGTGGAAACACACATAAGGAAATACTGTTTGTGATCTCAAGCTCAGGCGAACTTGGGTTCTGCAGCAGGACAATGATCCAAAGCACACAAAAAAGTCCATCTCTGAATGGCATAAAAAAAAAATATAAAGGTTTTGGAGTGTCACACATGGCTAGATTGGTTTGGATAGTTTTTTCTTTAATAAATAAAATTAGCATTTAAAAAGTACTCTTTATATTTACTCATGTTATTTTTTATATTAAAATTTGCTTGATATTTGAAAACAAAAAAGGTATCACAAAAAAGCAAAAACACCACTGTATGTGACCATATACGTGCTCTTCTGGAGATTTTTAATAAAAAACAGCTATAGTAAATTATTTACCTGTAATTTTAGTATTGCCATTTTAAAATTGTACATACATAGAAAATATTTATAATATTTATATGTCAGGTTTGCAACATTTTCTGTAGTTTTACAAAAATCACTGTTGTTATGCTAATAATTTTTTTGTTTCTATTTCTGTTAAATTCAGGGTCAAGCTCCTCCCACAATAGCTTAATGGTGTTCAGATCTGAATAATGGCCACTCCATTATACTTAGAGTAATACTTTATTGTCCCCCCAGGGCCACCAAAACAGTATGCCAATAACATAGACTAGTACAATCACTTACAATTTGCCACAGACATCATGCAATACAATACAATGAGCATAAAACACTAAAACCCAGCATAAAAATGTAAATAAATAAATAACCTTTAATCGTCTGTTAGAATTAAGAAATGTGATGGATGCAGGTAATCGATTCCTGTATGTATTTAATCTGCATCTTGGCTGGTTAAACAAGGTAGAAGTTGATACTCTGTGAGAAGAACATGATCTGGATCAGAAATGATTTATTAGCAGAACTGCTAACAACAGCTGTTTATGGTTTTGGCTAAAAAAATAGGTTAATTATGTCACATGACATTAAACTCACTTCACAAGATTTGTTTGTCAGTTTGCAACTTTAAAAAATCAGATAAAAAAGATCTCATATCAGTTATGCTTTACAATCTGAATGATTATTTCCAGATATCCCGATGTCTGTGGGCATTGTGGATCCCAGGGCAAACCCTACACAGCTCAACACAGTGGAGTTCCTGTGGGACCCCTCGAAGCGGACTTCAGTTTTTATTCAGGTATGTTACCTATTTGTGAGGTTTTTAATATGATACTTACAGGATAGGATCCATACATATTATATTTCACCAGGTGCGAATGCTCCAGTGTGAAATGATATTAATAATGCTGTATGTGGGGAGCTCAGAGTGGTCCAGCGGTCTAAAGCGCTGCCACTGTGATCGGGAGATCACTGGTTTGAATCCTGTTCATGTAGCATCAGCTACCAGAGCCCTGAGAGAGCATAGTTGGCACAATTGAGTGGGTAGATGGCGCTCTCTCTTCCACATCACTCCAAAAGGGTGATGTCAATCATCACAAGGCATCTGTGAGCTGATGTATCGGAACCGAGGAGCTGCTCTGTCCTCCGAGCTGGCTGGCTGACTGACTTCACATGTATCGTAGGAGGCATGTGCTAGTCTTCACCCTCCTGGTGTTGGGGCATCACTAGGGATAGGGGAGTCTAATGAGTGTGTTGGCAGTGTAAATTGGGGAGAAAATCTAAAAAAAAGAATAATTTAATGTAAAATTAATATTGGGTAAAACATAGATAAGAAGAGACTAAGATGATCAGAAAACACTCTTCAACCTATATTCAATTGTGTACAGTCTAAAAAAAACTGTAAAGGGTGAGTCAACATCATATTAAACCCCGTGGAATAAGAATGGGATTTCACTCAAGTTTATATGTATTTGCTCGCTCATCCAAATCATTGACTTCAGGTTCCAGTCACTTTCATGGCCAGAGCTGTATAAAATCAAGCAGCTAGGTTTTCAGACTGCTTCTACAAACACAAGTGAAAACATGTATCACTCTCAGGAGCTCAGTGAATTTCAGAATGGTATCATAATAGGATGCAGCACCTGTGCAACAAGTCCAGTCGTGAAATTTCTTTGCTTCATGGAATGGATTTCCATGGCCGAGTAGCTGCATTTAAGCCTTACATTACTAAGCTCAATGCAAAGTGCCGGATGCAGTGGTGTAAAACATGTCGTCACTGGAGTAATGAATCACGCTTCTCCATCTGACAATCCGATGGATGAGTCAGGGTTTGGCGGGTGCCAGGAAAACGGTACTTGTCTGACTGCAGTGTGGCAAGTGTAAAGTTTGGAGGAGGGGGGATTATGGTGCGTGGTTGTTTTTTCCAGTGAAAGGAACTTTAGCTTTAGCATACCAAAAGATTTTGGACAACTTAATGCTCCCAACTCTGCGGGAACAAAGTTGTGGTTTGTTGACCACCACTTTCTGTTTCATTATGACTAATGCACACCAGTGCTCAAAGCAAGATCCATGAAAAGACATGAATGAGCAAGTTTTGTGTGGAAGAACTTGCCTGTTCTCGTCCTAACAGAACACCTTTGGGATGAATTAGAGTAGAGACTGTGATCCAGGCCTTCTCGTACAACATCCCCATCCCCAAATTCCCATAAACCCACTCCTAACCCTTGTGGAAAGCCTTTCAAGAAGAGTGGAAGCTGTTATAGCTGTAAAGGTTGGGTCAACATCATGTAAGACCCTGTGAATTAAAAATGGGATTTCACTCAAGTTCATATGTGTGTGATGGTAAACAATTGAATACTTTTGGTGATATAGTTTACTTTAGGGGTGTAACGGTACAAAAATATTCACAGTTCTGTTCACACCATGGTATAAACCCCACGATTAGGTGTGTTTTCACAGTTCGGTACGTTTCGATACATTTTGCTCCTGTGTGTCTTTTCTATTCTCAGCCCATGTGCTAAGAGCTAAACTTCTCAGGGCAGGCTAAAAGTAGCAAGTTGGGGGCTCTGAGTGGTCCAGCGGTCTAAAGCGCTGGCACAATGAGCGGGAGGTCTCAGGTTCGAACCCCATGTATAGTGCCATCGGCCGCCGACGCTCAGAGGGAGCAAAATTGGCCCCCTCCTTTCTGGTGGGTGGATGGCGCTCTCTTCCCACCTCAATAAAGGGTGATGTCTGCGGCACAGGGCGTCTGTGAGCTGCACTTTCCTCGGAGCGTGCTGTGATGCTACTCGGCAATAAAAAGCTCGAAAATAAGCGGTGGCTGACTTCACATGTATCAGAGGAACCATGTGTTAGTCTTCACCCTCCTGGTGTGTTGTGGCATTACTAGTGATAGGGGGGGTTCCTAATAAGTGGGTTGGGTAATTGGCTGTGCTAAATTGGGAAGAATTAGAAATAAAATTATAGGTGAGGTTCGTAAAGAATACAAGTACCGTTACATGTAATTGTTAGGAGAATAAAGAAAGATATGTCAAACTATCAAAACTATATAAAAATTATTGCGTCAAGCTGTCATGGTGCAGGTAAGATGCACTGAAACAGGAAGTTTGCTGACAGAAAGCAGAGAAGAAAGGCATGACAAAAATAATTCTTGACTAATTGATTCATCCTCAAAATGATCACCATATTTGCTTATACAAATTTCATTTAGCATTGCACATCCTGCGCTGTGAGCATCTGTCGTTGTGCAGACTGCAGTAACCGTGCTGCAGTGTTAAATTGTGCAGCCTGAGTTGGATGTGTAATCTTCATCCAGTTTCCCTGGTTTTAGGTTCATTGCATCAGCACAGAGTTCACCATGCGTAAGCACGGCGGAGAGAAGGGGGTGCCGTTCCGCATCCAAATCGACACCTTCAAGGAGAATGAAGCAGGAGAGTACACTGAACACCTGCACTCCGCCAGCTGCCAAATCAAAGTCTTCAAGGTGGGAACAGAACATTTCACTCGCACGCTTTTAAAACATACAACACCTCACTTCCCCCGCTTATTGATTTTAGTCCCGGCCTGGACAGGTGTTGGTGTGCTGGAAAAAAGATATAAACTTTATTGTTAAAACAAAAAAAATGATAAATTCCTTTTTAATTCCATCTTTAACAAAGCAGTATATTGATTAAACATTTTCTCAGATTAGTGTCCTTTTTTGCCCTTATAAAGCAGTATTTTCTATTGCTCAGTCTTGACAGTTGGTTTAAAAAAAAATGAGATTCTCAGATTCTGTTTTATGATTAATCGTGATTAAAATCATGACTAGAAAATATTTTATTCTGTATTTCCCTCTATTTTTGGAAGAAAGACAGAAATAATTGTGTAGTGTGGTATAAGACTGGCAAAGCTAGGGCTACCAGGCTTTGTAAACTTTGTAATTATGTGATTTACATTCTTCTTAAAATGTAAGCATTTAATAATGGGTATTAAATGTAAATTAAAGAATGAATATAAAATTATCTAAATGGAATTGTGTTTATATAAGTGGTGTCATCTGGTTACAAAATAACTGTATTAATCAAGAAGAAAATGTGGGGTTAATCACAGAATTCAGTTTTTCTTAATTGATTGATTAGTTTATTTACTTTTACTTGCAACAGTAATCCAGCTTTTAACTAGCCATTCCTTCTGCTGTAAGCTATTAAATATAATGTCTGTGGTACCATCTTAATATATGTTGTTTTCTATTTGTTATGAAATTATTTGTAGCCCAAAGGAGCTGACAGAAAGCAGAAGACAGATCGAGAAAAAATGGAGAAGAGAGCACCTCAGGAAAAGGAAAAATACCAGCCATCCTATGAAACTACTATCCTTACTGAGGTT
This sequence comes from Astyanax mexicanus, assembly GCF_023375975.1. NCBI lineage: Eukaryota > Metazoa > Chordata > Actinopteri > Characiformes > Acestrorhamphidae > Astyanax > Astyanax mexicanus. Next base: position 6,037,331 of record NC_064420.1, on the reverse strand, counting down.
TGTTCTTGGATTTTTTTCTTCTTTGTATTATTTAACCTTATATTTATATGTGTGTCTTATTTAGGAGTGGGTTTAAAAAAAAAATCTATTCAGATATCCAATATCTGTTCATGTCAACGTCATCCAACTGCAGATGTTTCACACAAGCAGCTCCAAAATATATATACCAAAGCCTGCTAGACTAGTTAAACAAGATTTCAGTAAAACCTTATCTAAATTTAGCAAACAAGATAAAGTTTAGCAGGCATTTCCCAGAGATTTCCATTCCATCGTAAATGTGGCAGCTCTAGACCAGCAGTTTCAAAACATGCTGTAGTTTTATGGAAGCTAAGCTAATGCTAGTCAGTCAGTATTACTTAAGCCTGCTAGCATTGTTAAACAAGATGTTTCATTCTTAGTAAATTAATATCATTCAGAGTAAAAGAAAATCATCCAATCATATAAAATTCGCCACCAAAAAAAGATCACTTTAGATCACTTTATTATTACGCTGGGCCGCCTTTAGCTTTGATTGCTGAATGTAATGTCTTGCTGCAGTGCTCTCCATGGCCTGAGGCTACTTATGTGAACAACTCTCCATCACCAGGCTTCAGCACCACCACCCACAACAGCTTTCCTGTTATTGAAGGGTAAGAGACAATGTTTTCATTCAGTTTCACTCATTACGTTCCATGATGGACCTTTTAAAAATAATGCAGAAGCTACACCGCCATCAGATATTAAGAAGCCTTAAAATGGCTTAAATTAAAATTTGCGTTATTAAGGTCTTAAATTGTATTAAATTTACTGTAAATTTGCTGTAGGCATCACATTTTTAGACGGTGCATTTAATGCCGGTGCAAAAGCACACTTGCATACTGTAAACATTATAATCCAGAGAGAACTAAGGTTAGTAGAGAGCTAACTAACAGTAGCAGCGAGCTAGCTAACATACTAAGGTGAGCAGTGAGCTAGCTAACATACTAAGGTGAGCAGTGAGCTAGCTAACATACTAAGGTGAGCAGTGAGCTAGCTAACATACTAATGTTAGTGGCAAGTTAGCTAATGTTACTGTGAAGAGAACTAAGCTTAGTGGAGAGCTAGCTAACATATTAATTTTAGCGGCGAGTTAGCTAATGTTACCGGGAAGAGAACTAAGGTTAGCAGAGAGCTAGCTAACGTTAACATGGACAGAACTAAGATTAGTGGAGAGTTAGCTAATGTAACCGGGGCAGAGAACTAAGATTAGTGGAGACCTAGCTAACATACTAACTTAAGCAGAAAGCTAGCTAACATACTAACTTTAGCAGCGAGTAAGCTAATGTTACTGTGGAGAGAACTAAGGTTAGTAGAAAGGTGGCTAATGTTACCAGTCAGATAACTAAGGTTAGTGGAGAGCTAGCTAACATAATAACTTTAGCAGCGAGGTGTCTAATGTTACCAGGGGGAGGTTAACAGAGAGTTAGTTAACATACTAACTTTAGCGTCGAGCTGGCTAACTTACTAACGTTAGCATTGTGGTAGCTAACATACTAACTTAAGCAGAAAGCTAGCTAACATACTTACAGTAGCAGCTAGTTAGTGAACATTACCAGGGAGAGAACTATGTTTAGCGGAGAGCTAGCTTTCATTACTGAGGAGAGAACTAAGGTTAGTGGAGAGCAAGCTAACATCAACCTTAAGCTAGCTAATATAAAAATGTTAGCAGCGAGCTTGCTAACATACTTATGTTTGCAGCAAGTTTTAGGTAACATTACTGAGGAGAGAACTAAGGTTAGTGGAGAGCAAGCTAACATCAACCTTAAGCTAGCTAATATACTAACGTTAGCGGTAAGCTTGCTAACATACTTACGTTAGCAGTGAGTTACCTAACATTACCGGGGAGAGAACTATGTTTAGCGGAGAGCTTGCTAACATCACTGAGGAGAGAACTAAGGTTAGTGGAGAGCAAGCTAACATCAACCTCAAGCTAGCTAATATAAAAATGTTAGCAGCGTGCTTGCTAACATACTTATGTTAGCAGCAAGTTTTAGGTAACATTACTGAGAAGAGAACTAAGGTTAGTAGAGAGCTAGCTAACATCAACCTCAAGCTAGCTAATATACTAACGATAGCGGCGAGCTTGCTAACATACTTATGTTAGCAGTGAGTTAGTTAACATTACCGGGGAGAATTAAGGTTAATGGAGAGCTAGCTACTGTTACCGGGAAGAGAACTATATCTTAAAACGGTTTAAAAAATCTATACATTTGACCTTTAACAGGTCTTTGCAGCCTTCATTTTCTATTTTCTTTATAATAATAGTAATATTAATAATAATAATAACATAAATGGTGTTTATATCTCCTAATCTGCTTCCTATATATCTAGGAATGGATCACCAAATCACCAGCCAGAGCCAGTGGCACCGATAGCAGACGTGAGCTTTGCTTTTCTTTTTCTTCTCTGGAAATGATAAGATTGTGTTATTCATTAGATGATGTTCGGATTTGGTTAATCTAAATTCTATAGCTGTCATACCCTCGCTAAGCACTGTACAGGAACCCTGTACAGCTATCATCTTCATTTGCATCAGCTATTCCTGACATGAATTTCACAACATATTGGAAACATTACCCAGAATTCCAGGTCCATGCAATGCTTTTCTGCTCATCATATTTATACAGAGTGGGTTACTAGAGTTACTGTAGCCTTTCTGTCAGCTCCAACCAATCTCAATCCCTGGTTACATTTCATTCTGCTCACTTAGATATGTTTTTTAATTTTACCCTTCTGAATTAACTCTCAGGAGATCAGCAAAATGATACCATTAAAATTATACTAGTAAAATACCATTTGTCAGGTATTGATAGATTTGCAAATTTCCCTGAGTAGGATAATTTTATCTTATTGACAAATATTTACCTGTATCTTTTCTTGCACAAATAATGCAGATTCAGATCATCTCATTCTTTTTTTTTTTTTTTTTAAACTGACAGTCTTATCCCACCTGTCCTACCTGGTTAACTGTATTGTAATCACTTTTATACAGAGTATACAAGTTTAAATATATATATATATATATAGTCCATAAAGTGGTAAACAGTTCAAATGTACACATTTTAAGTATAAGAATTTATGCTTATACTATATTTTTTATATCATTGTTTTTACGGAAATGTTTTTGTTAGTCTGCTCCTGTTTATATGATGTATAATACTATCATGAATTACTGTACATTTAGCCTGTGAGATTATTTGTAACTATAAAAACTAGCTATAAAAACTGCTAAAATTGGAGCAAATTGAAAAAATGGTATATATAATCAATCATAAATTAGCTAAATAAATTAATGTAATATTACCTACGTTGGGCTGAGTGAAATGACTATAAAATCATATATATGTGTAACTATTAAATAATACTCCTCTAGCCCTTTTTTTTCACATCATGCTGAGAGCTTCTGCCTTGAAGTCGTAGGCTACGTTCACACAGCAGGTAAAATGCCCCAAATCTGATTTTATTGTCACAATCTCAGGAGGTATGAATAAGTGTGCAGCAGAGATTATTATTAAGCATTCACTCAAGCCTCCTTTGTTGGTGCAGCTTTGTCCTGTGGCCACATTTATCCATTTCATTAGGAACTCTGAGCCGTTACAACACAGATCTTCCCATATTTTGCAACAAAGACATCAATCAAAATATTTCTGTACTCTGGTACCTCATTATCCCACCACTGAAACCTTCATTCATGACTATCATATATTTCTCTCTCTATTTGCACCCATTGGCCTTTTCCTTTCTGTCTAGTTTTTGATGTAAAAGTTGCATGAATTTTGATCTGTCCATTTAAACAGAGTTTAAAGAGTTGCATTACTGCAAATCGGACATTAATCAGATTTCAGCACCACAGACCATTTGACTTAAGTGGTCTAGGGTTAAACCTCCCATAAGTATTAAATGTCCAGACTACAAATATATATATATATTTTTTAATGAAAAGCAGAAAATAATTTGGAGAAATTCTCGCATAGAAACCAGTTTCTTTTTGGTACAGATATTTTACACCTTAAATACAACGTTATTTGCAGACATATCTCCCAAATACACAACTGAAATAGCAATCAAATGTGCATGTAATCTGTAGTTGCACTCCTGTTTAACCTGGATTACTAAATGTGACTTTTAACAGCAGAAAAAATATGTCTCTGTTTATAATTTTTTTTTATTATTCGTTTTCTCAGTTTAAATGTATCTAATTTCACGCAAAAATAAAAAAATAACAAAATCTACTACATCATGCTTTTGTATTTTCACTTGGGTCTTAACTGCCCCTATAAACTCTACAAGCAGAAAAAATCCATCCGTCTTCTGTGTATCAGTAGAAACCAATCTGGCCCTGTAGAACCACAGATCAATTAAAGAAACAGCATTTCAATCATTTAGGTTGAGAATATCAGACAGTACACATCAGGATTAGCTAGCAGACTTCGTCTGAGGGAGGGATCTGTACTTACTGTCTGTTGCAAGTCCACAGATGAAGGAGATGTAAGTACTTTCAAATAATGAGTTCTGTGCTTCTGTCGCAGTTAAGCATGAACTTGCTTGTTCGTGTTTTGCCATTTAGCACATGCTAACACTTATGTGTGGTAACCGCTCAGTGTAAACATGACATGGCCAGCAACAGCTTATTTTTATAAATGTGACGGAGCCTGTTAAACGGCTCATTCTGAAAAGGACTGAAACTTGTACTGAAGCTGGTAAGATCTTTGTATGTGTAAAGAACTTCAAAAACATGTTTTGAATAGCCCATAGACCTATTCTTACTTGTGTAAAAATTCATAAAGTATGTCCTCTTTAAAATATCAAATAAAACAGTAGTTTTCCAGGGCTATGTTTTTATTTAAGGGGGGGCTAAAAACATTTAGGTCTAACAATGTTCTTGGTGTCACGTATTATGTAAAAAAGATCTGATTGGGCCACTTTAACCTGCTCTCTGAACATAGCTTATTCATTACCATTTCATCTGCTCTGACAGTGACAGCAGTGAGGTAGCTGTGTGATAAAGATGCTCTTTATTAAAACTTACAGCCTTAAAAAAGAAAAAAAAAACTTTTATTAAAGTGAGTCTGGAACAGTGTTAGACGTGGAGATGATCCACACAGTCTCTGAACTGTCTGTCTGTCTGAAAGCTGAGAGATTTAATGACTTTATGATTCTCATGCTCAGGCCTACCTGTGTCCTCTCTCTCTACCCTAAACAAACAGAATCTGTTGCCCACGGCAACGCCACAGGAAGCGCAGCAGTGGCTCCATAGAAACCGCTTTTCGCCATTCTGCCGTCTCTTCACAAACTTCTCGGGTAATGGGACGTTCTGGGCGCATCACATACCATACTGCTCTCATGTCTGTGCATATGTCACTCAGCAACCATAAAGCACCTTTTACCTAAATCCTGTGAGTCCAGCTTGGACAGATTTTGTTATATATCCTAATATGTATTCTAATATATAGGCATTCTAATAGATATAGGTAGTTTCAGACTGTTAACACTGTTTACTAAGCAAACAGCATCTATTTACTTTAGAATATTTAACGTTTTGGTAAAAAGGTTGAATTTTTAAACTAAAACGCTTAATATTTGTACGTTGTTTTGCTGGGATGGCCACTAGGGGCAGACCTGCTGAAGCTGACGAGAGAGGATGTCATTCAGATATGTGGTCCAGCTGATGGCATACGACTCTTCAACGCGTTGAAAGGACGGTAAGAATCAGCCTTCTGTAATACAATATGTATTACGATACACAGGTTACAATTCAGTACATCGCAATATACAGTACCAGTTAAAAGTTTGGATTATATCTTTCCTACATTGTAAATTAATACTGAAGTCGTTCAGACTATGAAGAAACACATAAGGAATCATGTAGTAAGTTAAAAGTGTTAAAAGGAAACTCTTGGTCTTCCTTTTCTATGGCAATCCTGATGAGGGCCAGTTTCATCATAACGTTTTTGATGGTCTTTGCGACTGCACTTGAGAATACTTTTAAAGTTCTTAAAATGTTTCGGATTGACTGACCTTCGATTCTTAACGTCTTTTTTGTCTTTTCTTAGTTAAGTAGTTCTTGCCATAATGTGGATTAGTACATTACTCAAATATAGCTATTCACTGTATACCTGTAACTCTACCTCTTCACAACTTTACAACTGCTGCTCTTAAACACATTAAAAGGCAAGAAATTCAAGTATTTAACTCTTGATGAGTTCAGCACAGCTGTTAACTGAAAGCCTGAATTCCAGGTGACTCTACCTCATAAAAAGCTGACTGAGAAAATCCAGCCAAGATGTGCAAAACTGTCATCTAAGCAAGAGATGCTACTCTTCATAGTTTGTATGATTTTAGTATTAAGATACAGTGCAGAACAAAAAGTTCCTACAACAAGAGCTGAAGCGTCCCTCGCTACCTTTAATAAACTCCTGAAGACTGAGCTCTTCTAAGAGCACTTACTCTCCTAACACCTCTAACACACTAACTACTTCTAACTTTATTATTAAGAAATATATTGTGATATAAGTCTTGGCCATATCGTCTAGCCCTATTTTGATTGGTATGAGTCTCGGCTGATACTCACTATTAAGGTACTGTGATCAGATAGGGGGCCAAAAAAAACATTTTTTCAAAATGTCAATAAATAAATTACGTTATCGATGCCCCAATCTCCTTAAAAGCTTCTTAAAGTTCTCTATTGATGCCCTGATTTTCGTCTGATTTTTATTTGATTTTCGTCTGTGTTTGCAGAGTGGTTCGCCCCAGACTCACGATTTATGTGTGCCAGGAATCGCAGCAGGCCAGAGAACAGCAGAAACATGAGAATGGTGATGGCTCCAGCAGCGCATATTTTGGTGTGTGTTTGTGTTATTCAAATTTTTTTTTTGAGACACTGATTTTTGGGTTTTCATTGGCTGTAAGCCATAATCATCAACAATAAAAGATATAGATTAGATTCACATTTTGAACCGAATTACTGAAATAAACTTTCTTTGAGATGCTCTATTGTACTATATAGTTCTTGTATTTGATGTTTGCAGTGTACCATGCCATTTACCTGGAGGAGCTCACGGCCGTTGAACTGACAGAGAAGATAGCTCAGCTTTTTAACATCTCTCCACGCCAGATCAGTCAGATTTTCAAACAGGGACCCACGGGCATTCATGTGCTGGTCAGCGATGAGGTAATGTTTGTTTTCTGGGAACTTTTTTTCATACTAAATTAAGTTCTAAGCTATGATCTGAAACTAGCTCTATCCACCTTGTTCAAGTACTTTGTGTTAGAACCATTGGAGCGGCAGTGGAACATTGATGTAGATTATACCCACAGTGATAATAAATACACAGAATACGTAATACAATATAATCATTTGAGAACCTCCATATAACCATATAGCCTCCACCTTCTACTGAAGGGGAGCTGCATCTGTATCTGTGAAGGAGCTACATTTAAAACATCCACCCAAACGTCCATACATCTGCTTTTACTGTTCTGTGGAACCAACACCAGAACATCCTATCCAAGAGATATCATATTGTGTTGTATCAATATGTGGCTTCAAATATGGATATATTTATTGAAACATAGCCGCTCTAAACTCCATAAAAATCCCTATAATGTGACATATTAAAGTTACTGCTTTATTACTCCATGTGGTGGTCCTATTTAAATGATCAGTCAAATGAACTGTATTATTTATGACCTATATGTTTGCTTGAAATATTGGTTTGTTCGAAAATACAGGAATCATAAGTTTAAAGACTGTTAATTTAATATTGGTTTTGTTTATTATCTGTACCATTTTATGTTTTTACAACTTACTTTAGAGTGATCTTAAAAATTCTGCACACAAAAGATTTAGGACATTTGGCAAAAAAAAAAAAAAAAATCTATATATATATCATTTTTCGCTCTATAAGACACACCGGATTATAAGGCCCATTATGCAACACTAGTAAGGAACAGGGGTGTCTCCATGTTTTCTTTCTAATTCAGCAGGTCACGCTGCTGTAATTCAGTAATTTTAACACATCAAGGCAATTTACAAGCTGATAATACTCCTTCCCCTCTGAACAGGAAAAGATCTAGCGCTAAATGCGGTTAGCGGGTAAAGCTAAAGCTGCTCCAGCAATGCTAGCCAGGGTTAGCAGTAGGCTACAGGCCAATAATACCCATTTCTACACGATAAAAAGAGCTAGCTTGGCACGATTAGCGGCTAATGCTAATACTGCTCCAGTCTTAGTGCTGAATAACTAAACTGAAACTCCTGGATACCGCTGTACTACAGAGGAGTGGCTTTACTGCTCCTTACAACCTGACTGGTAAAATTCATACATAAGGTGCACCGGATTATAAGGCACACCATCGATTTTTGAAAACAAAAAAATGTAAAGTACGCCTTATATTGTGAAAAATACAGTAAATCACCTTAAAACTATTGGTAAAAATTCTCTCTGGACTGATCAGTTAAAACTAAAACAGTTTAGAAGAAGTGAATCGCTAACACTTAAGTTAAACATGGTGGAGGTAGTGTCATGTTCTGGAGCTGCTTTGCTTATTCATCATTAACAAAAACCATAGATTCTGTGAGAATCTGTAACCGTCAGTCTGATACTTGAATCCACAACTAAGTTTAATTGAGTCCAGCAAGTCTATGAGTGAATCATACATTAAGAATTTGAAGTGTTTCTGATCTGAATTCCACCGACGTGCTGTGGCAAGATCTTAAACAGGCAGGTCACACCTGAAAACCCCCCAGATCAGTCCAGTCAAAACAATTCTGCAGAGAAAGGAGGGCATGTATTCATCAACAGTGATGTGGAACATTAATCACATCTTATCACAAAGATCTGTAGTTATTACTGATTACTGCCAAAGGTGCATGACCGGTTATTAGGTTTTGGGGTATTTCTTTACTATGGTTTATCTAAAAAAAATATATAAAATATAATTAAATAGCAAAAACAAGGAGACGAGAGCAAATAATATTTATGTTTTTTATATGCATAAACGTTCTGCAATATAATGGCGCTTCAAATCTGACAAGTAATCAAGTTTGTAATTTGTGAATTTTTTAAGGAGGCAAATTATACATTCTAATAATTTTATTTTGTCTTGTGAGGTGGTGAAATTTGCTGTTGAAACAGTACATTTTAAAACAAACATTTTTGGATTTAAAGATAAATAAATATTCAGATCTATAAATGCAAATCTGTTTGATGTATAACTCAGAAATGGTAAAACTAGGTGAAAATCTGTTTATGTATGGATTTAAATTTTTAAATGTAAAAATCTAATGTTATTTTGAAATGTAGTTTGATGATCTTTATACAGTATTATGGAAAGGCAAAATGGCTCTTTCATATATATGTATGTATATATGTATGTGTGTGTACGTTCTGTCGTCCTAATGTGTGTCCTCTATGACCTTATGTGCATAATTTCTTTCACAGATGATTCAGAACTTTCAGGATGAGGTGTGTTTTGTCTTGGACACGATGAAAGGTAATAAAAACATATTATTTATCAGACCTGGGGATGTTTTTTATATAAATACACCAATCAAGCATAACATCATGTTTCTCTTCATACTTTATTATCCTTAGAAACAGTTACAGAACTACAGTATGTAATTATAGAACTACAAAGTGTCCTTCAGTATATGATCAGAGGAGCTGAAAAAAAGGGCAGAAACCAGGTTAGAATATGTTTGATTGGCGTATTGCCTAATAATACATTTTGTCAGTTGTTTGAATTGCAATTACACAGCCTTAATATTTTTCTGGTCTTTTTTTTTTGGCCTCTGTACACCGCCACTCTTTTTAACTAATTCATTTGTCATAAAATAACACAGGAACATAGAATAGCTCATTAGTCTATTGTCCAGTTAGTTTTGAGATTGTGAACATGGACAGACTAAAAATTAAAAAAATGTTTTAATTTTACATGATGTATATATCTGACCAGTATAATTTACATATGTACAGCTCTGGGAAAAAAATTAGACCACTTAAAAAAAATACTTTCTTTGATTTTACCAAATTGAAAACCTCTGGAATTTAATCAAGAGGAAGATGGATGATCACAAGCCATCAAACCAAACTGAACTGCTTGAATTTTTGCACCAGGAGTAAATGCATAAAGTTATCCAAAAGCAGTGTGTAAGACTGGTGGAGGAGAAGATGCCAAGATGCATGAAAACTGTGATTGAAAAACTAGGGCTATTCCACCAAATCTTGATTTCTGAACTCTTAAAACTTTATTAATATATACTTTTCTTTTCTGAAAGGTCTGAAAGGTCTGCATCTTTTTTTGTTATTTCAGCCATTTCTCATTTTCTGCAAATCAATGTTTATTTTACTCAATCATATACCTATAAATAGCAAAATCGGAGAAACTGATTCAGAAACTGAAGAGGTCTCTTAATTTTTTCCAGAGCTAGTGATAATGTAAACTGTATTAAGTTGCCTGGTAACTGTCCTGTCTGTTACTGTATCTACAGCCGAGACGAACGATGGCTATCACATCATCCTGAAGTGAGAGCGCGGGACGGGGGTAGAGAGATGGCCCCCTTTTTTCGTCAGATTAACCCCACCCATCACCCACAACCAAACCCCCCACACCCCTACGTCAGCACGCAGCCTGCAGCCCCTTGCCCTCCACTCTTCCTGGGAAGCGCTTACGACTGTTCAGCTTGGAACGAGCTTGGAGGTCATCGTGGGACAGGGGAGATGCGTCTGATGTCTGATTCGTTCTGTTCAGAAACCCCTACTGATTTACTGTTTTACTCCCGACAGAGTTTCTGTACTGCCAGTAATGCCCCGCCCCTTTTACTTCACGGAATATATATATTTTTGTTTTGCTTTGTCAATTTTGTTTTCTTTCTTTTTTTTTTTTTCTTTTAAAGTGTCTTTTCGTTAACATTCATGCCAAAGCCTGTTGCCTGAAAGTGACTGAATGGGCTGTTGTTGAGTTAGCTTCAGAAATAATCTGAATTGTCTAATATATTCATATCTGAAACGTAAGACATGCTGCCTACTCAGGCAGGATTCTGAGGCAGAAAAGCTTAGTAACCTAGCCTTCTGTTTAATTGGGCAATGCTAATAGTGATGCTAAATGCTAACAGCTAATGAAAACACAGCTAAATGCTTATATGTAGCAGTAAACTAACCCTGTACTTTGGCAATGTCGGAACATATTTTTTATTTCTCTCTTTCGGTTCGGATACAGAGACCTTTATCAATACACTGCCTTCTAAGTGAGCTAGTGTGGCAAGGAAGGCGACGAGTCAGCACATATTGCGTTCGAGACACAGCCAGAATATGACCTATATTCCTTAATCTTATGCGTTAAATCCTTATACGTTAAGTCCTCATACTCTATGCCGTAGCTTGACGAGCACATCCCAAGAAATGTAACTAAACCTTGCACAGCACTGACAGCAGTTTGTGCTTTGTGTAATTGGTCTGCCAAGCCTTGTCATCCCGCCCACACATTGCCACACAATGCCTTCGCAATTTAAACTGCAGAGGGACGCAGGCAAACCAGTGCACAAGTATAAACGTGCACAGCGGCATAGGGTGCTCGCACAGGCGACACATAATTCGGGTTTATTTTTTTAAATATTCTGCATCGAGTCAATGCGTTTTTTTTATTTTGTATGATGTCTAGTTATCTTTCTGGACAGGTGCTCATCAGGCTATGGCATAGATTTGACGCAGAAGTATACATTGGCCAGTAGACAACACTTTAACACAAAAGTATGCAAAAGTCTTAACCAGAGCTTGTTTTAGTCCCTGCAGGTGAGACTAGAGATGAGAATAGAGATGGGTATCTGTGTGATGCTAATGCGAGGCTAGGCTAATTCGTTTGCTTATTCATCAGTTCATTAAAGCCTCCTTAATAAATGAACGATGCGCCTTTTGAAAATGTTCAGCATTCTGTTTTCCAGCGACTTTTTTCCTGTAGAAATGGAGGGCTGGTTAAAGATTAAAGACTGATCAGTATCAAGTCTTTACTGATTAGTTGGGAGATACTGAATGCTAAATATAAGCAGGTTTTTTTTTTTTGTTTGTTTGTTTTTTCAGTTTGCATTTTCCAGTGTCTCCAGAGATCTTAATTTTCTCATATGCTGTTGACATATACATGTTGTGATATCAGAGCCAAGTCCTTTGTCAGTGAGCTTATTAGCTTATGGCAAGTACTGAACATGCTAAGCTTGATATGTTTGCAGTTCGCAGTCTTATTGAGTTACAATAGAATTCTATGGTGTAAAGATGAGTAAATGTTGTGTACCTCATTTATTAACATTATTGTCAGTCTTTAAGCAGTTGTTCTTTCTATTGCTGATCATGTGACTCATTGAATTAGTTCATAAAGGTTCTTAAATGCACACTACATCATCTCTTACTGTTTCATCATCTTTACTGTTCAGACAGTACACTCAAACGGCACCACCAGGCATTCTTCATGCTTTTTTATTTGCTCTTTTTTCATTTTTCTCATTTGTTACATTTCTCGTTTGTTGTAATCATCATCGTCATCAAAAGCTCTGGCATTAGAATATACTTTTTACATTTGCAAACTTGCCTTTTATCTTTTAGGAGGGAACTGTTTATGTTGATGAATCATGTTTTATGTGAGTCTGCAGTCCAGCACATCCTTTACTGGTCATTCACGTTGTTGAGCTGGTTATGAACACTGCAGTGCAAATCCATCTGGGGTGAAAATGATGCAGTTGAACTGTGTTTGAGGGTAAAGATGGATAGCTGTGCTAAATGTAAGAAGATAAAAGAGATAAAGAGGTCACTTGAGGCATTGTCCACCTTTCCCCCTGTTCCCACATCATTACAACAATTAAAATGTGGCTTAGCCATCAAACACTCTTGCTCCTGTTTCAGATCCTTATTACATTTTTTCCATTTTCTTGTGAGAAGAGTTACAATTTACCACTTTACAAAAAAGGTAACAAATAACAGTACCTTCAACAGTAATAAACTTGTAAATTCTTGGATTGTAATGTTGTGTTTTCCAGATCTAAAAAGTGCTGAAATTTTGGATGAAGTGCTTGGAAATGCATAAAACAATACTGTCTGTCTTTTACAACAAAGAGCTATTTGACTTAATACTCAGAAATTAGATTAGTAGCCTATTATGAAAACTGCTCCACCTCGCTGGCACCTCTGCGTAAGATAATGTGGGAAATCTTTTGGTGAACCCAGATCAGTTGGATCTCACACCAAGAAGAACAGACTTGTATAGCTAATCATTTTACCACTTCCGCTAAAGATAATAATATATAGTGGTGTATACTGATATATAACTGCTAAGGATTTGTATATAATTGTGTATACGGGCCAATTGGTGTCAAGCAAATCATTAATTATTATATACAATTCATGAGTATATATGTATTTGCATAAATAAATATAATTTACCTCAGATAAAAGCTCGAATATGGACCTTGAAAGTGCTTGAAAAGTGCTTAAATTTGACCTTGGAAAAGGTGTATGAAGCCTGGGTTATTAATTGACACTGATTAAGACATTATTAAACAGTACTCAATTTTAATGTTTTAGAACGTTGTAAAAAATATAAAATTCAAAATCAAAATCAAAATGTTGTACTGATTAATAATGTCAACTATTGTCATTTAATAATTGGCTGAGAGACATTTTTTGTAAGTACTATTAGTTAACACTTATTGTAAAGTGTTGCCCAAAATGTTATCGTTACCTGAGATTCAGACTTTTACTTGGTGTGCATTTTTAATGATCCTTAGCTATTTTGGATTACAAAAAAAAATAAACTTCTGTCTTTGAATCTTTGTACAGGAAGTCGTTGAGCAAAAAACAACAAGCTCATAAAACTTGTCCTTTCCATTTGGGATCAGAAAGACCCAAATAGTCCAAAAACTAAAATGTAGCTTACTACAGTAAGTAAATAAACTAGTTTCAAACCTAAAATTGGATAGGAATTTTTGCCTGGCCCATGTTTCTGTCTGTATTCTACTGTAAACTGTAGAAACATTTTTGTGTTTCTCAATTGCTTCTGAATCTGTTTGTTTGGCCTTCTGGTGGTGACAAAATCCTTGAAGAGATTCGGAAGTGGGTATTGTTTTTTTTTTGTAATTAATGTTCATACATAGCATAGGAAAGATATAATAAAATGGTAACTTGCTCTTTTTTTCCTCTCTTGAAAATAGTTTTATTGTCACCACTTCATCTCATAAACATATACAACAATTTAAAACCAAGGGATCATTTATTTACACCTTTTAAAACCAAAACACATAAAATCTGAAAATATATGGGGTAATCTCTACACACATAAAGTGTGCATTTTATTTATTTATTTTTAGATAGGTAGTTAACACATTATCTAGTGTAAATGTTACACAATTTTATTGTGTAGATAGATAGATAGATAGATAGATAGATAGATAGATAGATAGATAGATAGATAGATAGATAGATAGATAGATAGATAGATAGATAGATATACAAAAAAGTAAAACACTATTCTTCTCATGTATAAAGGACCAAAGACCAAAAAATAATAACGTAGAATAAAATAAACGCTGGAGAATATTTTATGCTTCATCGCTTCCTGCGTTGTGGTCGTTTTAACAAAGGGCATGCGCGAACTACATTACCCAGCAGCCCGTGGTGCGGTGCTGCGTGCGCGTGACGCGCGGCGCCGTATATATGGGCAGTGTGAGGCATTCCTTACTCTATTGTTACATCGCACTGAACCGGGGCAGAGCGGAGGCCCAGCCGGGTCTGAGTCCGAGCCAATAACTAACTACTGCTCCACCCAGCCGCCGCTTTAACCCCGGCATGCCCTCCCTCACAGCCCGAACACACTGTTAACCTGCAGAGCGCTTTCTGAGGACGACAGCAGCCCGCCTGTAGCGCTCACGAACCCGGACTCGGAGAGACTCTGCCCTGGTTTGGTCCTTTAACCTGAAGCTAGCTACGCGACCAGAGCTAGACCAGCTAACTAGAGCTCCAGTCTACAGCCTGCTTTAAGCTATTGTTGGTGTCTGTTCTGGGGTAAATGTCCTCATAGCTAACCTAATGCTAGGAACATTTGCTGAATTCTGTGTTTTGCAGCCATTGCCTAAAACACTGAATCATCATTTGAGGTAGTTATTTAGCTAGTGCTAGCTAACATTTAAGGTAGAACCACGTAGCTAGTTAACGCTGGCTAGCTTCCTCCCTAAACAGAATAGCTAACCTAGTTAGTAAGCTAGTTAGCTAGGTTATAACCTATTTATTATGGTCTAAAATAGCCTAATGACTGGCAGATGATCTAGGCTAGGAACGTACACTAGCTGCTCTATAAACCCTGTGAAAAGCAGCCTTCTTCCCCCTCACTGATGAATCCATTTTCTGTGGGCTAAAGTCTTTGCCTTTGTCTCTCATCTGACACCCTCTCTACTGGAATAAAACAGTAAAAAGCAGGCTATTATTCCAAAAAGAAAAAAAAGAAGGAATATCTCCAGCAAACAGCCAGGAAGGAGTGGCGGCATTGCTGGCTAAAGGCTCTCTGTTTCCACCCAAGGTAAGGAAGGCTCTGAATAGGTTTTGTGTTTCACCCCAGCTAGCCTGGCTTCCCCTGTCTGTAGCCCAGCCTATGAAAAGCAGCAGCAGCAGCAGGAGCAGGGTAATTACTCTGGACAGACTGAGAGACTGGCTGCTCTGCACAGCCCAGCAGGATTTGCCTTGTCATACAGTGAATGCATATGGCAGGCTGATTTAACCCTTAGATTTTAAACCTTAGGTTCCAAAAATGGGTAAAACCATCACTACTAAAATTATAGGTCTCTGTAATGCAGTTTCTGCTTGTAGAAATGATAGTAGCTTTCTGCTGTATACCCTTATACCCATAAAATCTACTGTGAAATACAGCACTGGAAAAAAAATTGAGACCACTTCAGTTTCTGAATCAGTTTCTCTGATTTTGCTATTTATAGGTATGTGTATGTGAGTAAAATGAACATTGTTGTTTTATCCTATAAACTACGTACATTGCTATCAAATTCTAAATAAAAATAGTCATATAGAGCATTTATTAGCAGAAAATGCGAAATGGCTGAAATAACAAATAATGCAAAGAAAACAAACTCAGAGTTCAGAAATCTTTTGGTGGAATAATCCTTGTTTTTAATCACAGTTTTTATGCATCTTGGCATGTTCTCCTCCACCAGTCTTACACACTGCTTTTGGATAACTTTATGCCCCTACTGGTGCAAAAATTCAAGCAGTTGAGCTTGCTTTGATGGCTTGTGATCATCCAGCTTCCTCTTGATTATATTCCAGAGGATTTCAATTAGGTTAAATCGAAGAAACTAATTTTTAAGGTGTCTTATTTTTTTTCCTTACTTTTTTATGTCCATTTATTGTACAGTAAGCCGATAATGTATTTATTGTGACAGGCCTACCAATACAATTTGTTTTACTCTAAGAATCGATGCACATATTGCCTTATTAACATGTTGTATGCATTTTGATATGTTGGATGCTTAACGGCTGACAACCTTTCACTGTTTTATGGCTAGTATCCCTAGTATCAGCCAATTATTGCTTTTTTTTTCTTCTTTTTTAAAGAATCATCAACACATTTGGCCTATATTTTAAGCCGATACCGTGGATATATTTATTGTATTCCGATGTTGTGCCAAATTCAACAACGCCGCCAGGAAAAGCACCTCTTCTTCTTGGATTTAACTTTACTTACAAATATGTGCGAAAATTGGAAATACCAAAGACACTGTTCTAAGCTATGGTGACTTGTAAGAACTGAAGAAAAAGAACCATGTCACCTGCACCCCCTCACAAGTAGGGGTACTTTTTCTGGTTGGGGTGCTGAATTTGGCACAACACTGGAAAAGGACCAAGAGGTGTTACTACTACTACTACTACTACAATTGGATACACTGTCTACTGACTACTTTAAAAATGATTGATTCATTTATTACTTAACTTTTATACTTATTTATTTGCATTAGTTTTAAAATTATATGATTTGACCAGTTTCTTTAGTGTCTAGTTTCTTTGTATGATAGAAATATGTATATTGGCAATGGAAGATTTGTGCGTGTAATATTCAATATCAGCATCGCCCCCAGAATTCCCACATAGGTGCAGCCATAGTCATTTATGTAAAATATAATTAAAATATATGTAAAGCATATAGGCGTTACCATGACCGTGTACACAGCCCTCACTGGTGAAGCTGGTCCATTCTCTGGCTGTTTTTAATCTTTTGTTAGGTAAGATGTTTGCTAACCAAGAGCTCACCAGGTCGCTGGTTTCGGTTGCTCAGACTCAAAGAGAGGGCAGAGCCATATTAGTGATTCTGCCTAGTGATTGGTCTGGGTTTTGCTGACGTCAGTCTGACCCACTTTTTGCCCCGCCCATTCTGTGTCCAGCGCAGACTAATAGTGGGGAAATACAGCAGAGATTTATTGATACATTCCCACATCAGTGCATCCTTGGTCGTCTTTTTGAATTATTATAAGAAAAAATTAGATTTGAAATACTCATTGAGAAAGAAAATCCTATGAAATGGACAGTGTTTCACACAGCCAACACAGCAGCTCAGACAATTATGCTTGTTCTTACAGCCTACAACACAGAGGCCAGGCAAATAATCATAATATATGATCTACGAGTTTATAAGGTTGCCTGGGGGAATGACTACACACTGATGAGGAGTGTCAGACAAGTTATTACTAGTCGGACTAGTTATTAATAGTTAATTTAACTCAGAGAACTTTTAACCTCATTTCCTGCTCCTCTTTCATTCCTCCTCTGCCCTACTATTCCCCTTTGGCCTCCTTTAGGCCCTGTCAAAAATGTTTTTGCCTTGAACTGCTATGTCCTCTATTGCTAATGTAGATCATTATTTGTAAGTCAAATGGATAAAAGCCTCTGCTGAATGCAATGTAATGTAATGTAATGTACTGGCTTTCACTTGGGTCACTTCAAAACAGGCCATAAACTGTGTGTGTGTGTAATAGTATTAGCATTACCAGCATTTCAGTTGGACATTTTATAATCTCACCTGGCATGAGTATAAATTGTGCCACTTCTGTTTACATCATAATATGGGTGCAAAATATATCTTTCCAGCATCATCACAATGTGTGAATTTACAGTCACATTGCAGGATGTGTAGAGTCACATAAATGACACAAAATTACTTTGCACTGTATTTACACCAGCTATTTAGATACATCTGCCCAATATCATTTAGGGGTAGGTATCACTACTGATTTCCCAGTGTGATTAGATTCTGATTCATAGGGTCCTGATTCGATTCAATATAGATTAATTTAAGGTAATTTCAGTTACAATTAAAATGGTAGTTTGAATATGAAATGTTGTAATTATACAAGAAACACTCAAACTTCCATTGTTAAAATTAGTGTTTACATTATGTAGACTTAACACAAAAAATGATTTTTTGTTACAATAAATCACATAACTTAAATCTTTAGATGTGGTAAAAACATAACGTAGTTCCAGAACGTTAATGAGGCTTCAAAAGCCATAATTTTCAACAACGCTGTATGAACATGTATACTGACATTTTAGTTATTTGCAAATAAAAGTGAAAGTGAAATTTACCCAGACCCACTAGCTCGGAAGATACTACAATAAGCAAAGTGACAATAAAAAGACAACAAGCTAAATGTATAATGTTAAGAGAGAAAACTTTATTAAATTCAACGTAAAAACACTTTATAAGAGGAGCTAACACTGCCTCCATACGGTCTTAGCAGAGCTCTTCTCCACCTTAAAAGTGTCTCTCCCATTGGCCGGTAATCGAGTTTGTCCCTGGGATCAAAATAATGAAAATTAAGGGCTTCATAGAGAACACGAGCATCAATTCCACTATTTACACATTAAATCACAGGTTACAGGTAAATCTACAGTTATTCCATCTAACAGGTAAACCTTTTACACTGTACGACCGCCTGACGCTGCTAGCACGCCTGCCGGGTTTATCTTAGCATGCTAGCGGAGGTTAGCTTAGCGCCCCAGTCGGGTTTAGAACTCAGAAATCCAGCTAACGTGTTTAGCTTCTCTGGTGAATCGGCTAACCCGCTAAGCTAACAGTAGCTTTACCCAGGCAGGTCTTACTGTTAAATTAAGTACAGGTGAAAACAACACTGGAAAACAAGTGAAAACTGTGTTAAATGTAGTCGTTTAATAAACACATGCAGCAGTGAGTGTAACTGCAGATTTACATTTGTACAAAACTAACCACCACTCAGTCGAGTTTAATGAAAACACAAACCAGAAAATAATAACGCGCACCGCACAAATGCACCAAATGCAATCTTTAGGCTTCTTCAGAGTCTTCAGAACTGTGTGGGCTTGGTACTAATATTCTGATCAACATGCATGGCTGACAGCTCTTAATGTATTACTCCGCCACATACAAGTTTATACCACAGTTATACCACAGTTCCAACAAGAACAAGAAAATATTATCTGTTTGGATATAAACATAGTTTATATCCACTATGCTACATGTTTGTAGCTGCGCTGTTTGGCTTGTAAGCGCTGCATCGTTTCTAGGTTACCTGTATGTGGTGGAGTAATACATGGAGAGCTTCGGTTACACTGCTTTACCAGCTGATAATGGCACTCATAGAACGCCTCTCAGCCAATCACATTGCAGGGTCGGAACCAACTGTGGTATAATGGCAAATAATCGTTTGTTTACATTACCATGGTAACGCACGCAGCTTGTACACAGAGAAGCTGCTTCAGTCTCTAGCTGAACTTTGTAGCTTTTTTTTATAGTAAATAGTTTGCCGGTTCTAGTTAATCAGACTGTAAGAGAGGGTGGCACTATGATAGCCTTGGTCAGGTTGGGCTTGGCTCTGCTTTTTTCAGACTGACCTGATTTTATACCCGCCTATTCTACGCTCAGAGAAGAGTGATTGCGGTGAAATACAACCACAAAATCTATTAATTAACTAGCACATTGCCATCCATCTGTTATCAAACATCAGCTATTATTAATTCGTCTTAAAAAATTGTTAATCACCAGTTGAATGGTTAATTTGCCATTTTGACCTTCATAATAAAAGCCCCGGAAGAAGATAATACAAATGAAAAGATGTATACTGAAAACAAATAATAAAATATAGTAATGCAGTTCTTATTATATTGAAAGTATATTGAAAGAAGAAATCAGTACTGTAAAACTGTGAGAAAAAAATCATATTTAATTGGATTATGTGCAAATTACTATGCATGAATAAGAATTTGAATAGCAGAATATTAGAATCTGCCAATTCTGAGCCATTAAAATAACATCTAGCATGTAGCATATAAATTTTTTGTAAGTTTTAGGTGAATAAAGCTACATCAACCTATATAAATTGGCCTGGTGTTGTAAGAGATATTTTACAGTATTTACAGCATCTGTTTCTGACTGACTGACAACGACATTACATGGCGTTGTCAGTTCTCTGCATTTAAGGTGGTTCACAGTATTAATATTGAGGGTGCTGTAGCCCATACTTCATTGTCAGGGTCTCTGTGTCCCTGTATCAGTCACCGTGTTCCACTTTAGATTACATACTGCTGCAGTAGATCAGTGTAATCATGCTGTGGAGAGCATTAGTAGAACAGGAGTCAAGATATATAGGAGGTCTTTGATTCTTCCAGGTGTGAAAGTCACGATGCGACAAATCAAGATTAATGGTTGAGTCATTCAATAGGGACAAGAAGACTGTAACTGTAAACCTTGCCCCACCAAAGCAGCCGATCATTTATATTCAGTCTAGCTTTCAGAGCTTCACCTTTACTTCAATGTTTATTGCTCAGTTGTACACAGAGATGCCAAAAGTCACGGGACACAAAGTCACAGGATGGAAACTGATTGATTATAAAGTGTGATTTTTGGGAGATGATTTTGGAATAGTGGTGTCACAATACCAAAATTATGACTTTAATTATGATACCTGCTTTAATATCTCAATACCGATACTGATTCGATATCCTGACATTGTATTAAAACAATACTCACAAGTCAGTGGTTAATTCAGCTTGAAAAACAAATAGCATTGGAGCTAACACACTCCAAGCAGTGAGGTCTTTTTATTAGATTAGCTTGTTTGCTTGATTCACTTGATTCAATGATGAGCAGCTTCATCAAACCCAGTAACCGTGCAGAGTAGGGATGGGCGATATGGCCCTAAAATAATATCACACTATTTCCTGGTATTTTCACGATAAAGATACTCTTGGCGATATGACAAAACACTTAATTAAAAAGAATATTTCAAGGATACACTACTGCAACAAAATTAAACTTTAAAATTTTCATTTTATTATTGCATACGATATGATATAGCACACCCCCTAACTAAGATATTAAAATCTACAAGGATTTTATCAGATTTGTAACATAATTGAATGATTCGGAATGTGAAGATACTAACAATGCACTCCAAATATCTCCATATATCCAGGATTAAAGTAAAATAAATGATCCTGGACAGATATAATTTGTCGCTAGTGTGTATATATATATATATATAATGGGTAATTCAAATAGTGTGAATATTTCTTTTGCTACAAACTGGAAAAAAGTAGTATCCTAATGGGATAATTAGGGGTGGGTGATCTGGCACGATATTTCGGGGTATAATATCGTTCACGATATTCAAAAATGTTGGCGATATTATTGTGTACGATACGTTAAGGCACACCCCTATTTTATACCCATAGCCAGTATATTGTGGTCTGGTAAAAAATATTTTCTGTTTTTAAATAGTAGTTAATATTTGGTGTATTTAATCTGTATAAAAACAAAACATTTTTGATAGTGCTAATTATTGAGATTGTCTTTTGATTTGTATTGAGTATCGCAGAATCAAAGTATTGTGATATCATCATTATCGTGGGTAACTTCTTGTGATAATATTGTGTTGTGAGATGCTCTGTGATTCCCACCCATATTTGGAGTGCAATATTAAAGCATATATACCTCACATTTGAGGTATATATTGCAGAACAATAAAAATGTTTTTCAAAATTGAGCAACTCTAATTACAATCAAAGTAATCAAAGTGTTAAAAGCTCTCATGTAGTCCGTAAATGATTACCATTATTTAAATGCAACAATACGCGATTATAACCTTAAGAATGATTGCAATAACACAAGTTACACAGTCTGGAGCAGGTAGAGATCAGATCATGCTAGTGTTGTGATCAGTGCATCTCTTGTTTCTGTGGCTGCAGTTCATTTAAAGGCAGTGTATTGTGTGTGTTGGACGCATGGTCATGAATCAAATCACTGCTGCAAACTTCTCTATTCATTCCTCCGTCTGCTGGAATCATTATTAATGTGGATTTTTTTAACTGATGTGTTTGGCAGCAGTTTTTTATGTTTCTGATGATGAAGCTGTTTTGTTTAATGGCCATAGATATTATTTGGCACAGTGTCAACTGGTTGCCCTTGCTTTAAGAAAATGAAATGGATAGATAAGTAAACACGAAATTAGGATACGGGTGTATGATATGGACAAAAAATTTAATCGGCGATAATGCAATTAGATGTTACAATTAGGGGTGGGCGATATGGCTCTAAAATAATATCACGATATTTCAGGGTGTTTTTGCAATGACTATATACCTGGCGATATAGGAAAACAGAAAAATAATTCATTAATTTCAGGAATATAGTATAAGAGTATAACAGTATAATCATAATGTGGCAAAATAAATAATCTAGCATAAAATAATATAATGCAGCAAAAAACATTGCAGAATATTTTAATGCATATAAACTGCAAACTAAAACAATTCTACAATAAATACACTTAAAGCTTCGCAGTAAATAATGGACTACTTTTAAGACAGAACATCCCTATTTTCATGATATGGATTTTTAATATCATGATATTTCTGTGTCACATATGCACATCACTAGTTCAAATCTGTACAGATCTTATTGGCTGAGGAGCAACTTCGGCATATTTACAACTCTTGAGATTGGTCTGTGAGTTTCCTGCACCGCAAAGCCCCCCACTGTACATGCTAGAAATGTTACGTCACTTTAAAACACTGTCAGATTTAAATAGTTCTCAAAAGATGAACCATCTTGTACCAATTGTGTAAACCAGTTTGAGTCCCTCGTACCGTGACTTTATTTTTCTTTCCTCCCGTTTTTTACCTCAGTGTTTCTTTTGTGGCTCTGGAGACTGCAGGGCTCTTCCGCTACCGCGGTGGACTCTTTTTGTCCTTCAGTGAAAGCCAGTGACTGAACTGCTGCTTAATCAGTAGGAAAATCAGACGTGGAGCAGCTGAAAAGCTGCTGTTGGACTCCTGCAGTTCCTCAGACTGAGGAGGCGATTCCATCAAACGCCTGGCCTGGCCTTGCCTGACCCCTTCTGCTGCTGTTAGACTGGCCGTGTGTAGTGTGCGGGGGCTGGGCTGGCCTACTGTTTAAACCTTTCTGCTGATTTTAGTGGAAAGAGAAGGGGAGGGAGGGGCAAAAACAGAAACGGTTGTCCCAAGGCCATTTCTGTAAACTGCGCCTTTCTCGTTGCCATGGCAATGTTTTCAGAATTGATGATTTCCAAGAGGTTTGTCATGAGAGGAAGAAAGAGTGTGTGTGAGAGAGAGCAAGAGAGTGAGTCTGTGAAAAACAGATTGAATGAGAAAATAGTGGATGAGCGAAAGAGAGAAACTAAATGAGAGAGAGAAATAAAGATGTCCGGGAGAAACGGAGAGAAGGAAAGTGTGAGAAGGAGCGATTAAGGGTGAGACAGAGGAAGAGAGAGAAAGAGATGTGATAGAAAATGGGAGTGTAAGAGAGCAAGAAAGTGCATGTGTGAAGGAGAAAATGAGTGAATGAGAGAAAGAGAGAGAGACTTAATACTTAATGAGAGAGAGAAATAGGGATGTGTATAGAGAAGCAGCAAGTGAGAGAGCGTAAGATTGGAAGAGTGAAAGAGAGACACTGAGTATAGGATATAATAACAGAAAAAGTGAGAGAAGAAGAGTGAGAGAGAGAATGGGAGAGATTGAATGAGAGAGGTGTGTGAGAGAGTGTGAAAGTGTAAGAGATATTTTAATAAATATATAATTATATATATTTTTGTTTAATAGTTTTTCCTTTCATCATCATGGATGCTATTTTTGGCATCCTCACATGCTCTGAGACTAGGCTCTGCATGGGTGATGATGGGGGGAGGGAGGGAGGGGCTAAGCTCACTCTGAAGTACAGGAGCCCACAACTAAACTGAAACTCAAAGAAAATCGATTTTCATAAAAACACATCGTCCTTAACTGTAAATTCAAATTAATTGATAAAATCGATTAATCGCCCAGCTCTAATTCATTGTTCTGTTCACATCTGTTATACAATATTCTAACAGTATGAACCCCTGGTGCTCCGTTACTGACTTATTACAACTAGAGATGGAACCAATCCGATACAGTATCGGTATCGGGGCCAATATTGACGTAATTCGACTAATCGAATATCGGGCAAGCGCGTCCGATCTACTTACCGATCCACTTACCGATCCATACTCCAGTCCGCAGCTTGAGCTGGACAATAAACCAGGAAACGCGTCACTGATCTGGATTCCAGTTTTCACCGTTTAACCTGAACCCCCTGCAGCTTCAGTCTGTGGCTGACTGTGCAAACTTTAACTGTGTGTCTTGGGAAACGCTGAACAGCAAAACAGCTACATGTAATATTTGTATCGTTCGAGGGGTGAACAGATTAACACCAGCAGTCTGTTAGCCTAGCTAGCACTGAACTGACAGCAGCTGCATTCCGGTATTGTAAAGGTATTAACTACAGACTGGAGTAAACTATAGTCATAATCCACATATCCTATAAAACCTCAGCATCTACAAACACTAACCAGCACACACACACCCATCTGTTATTAAAAAACAGTGATTAATTTAGTTCGGAAATACAGTTAGCATCGCCAGTTAGCTGTTAGCAATCTCCATTATCATCTACAGTCTGTTGCCTAGCTAGCACTGAACCTACAGCTCCATTCCGGCATTGTGAATGTAATAACTAATGTAATCTCAAGTGAACTACAGCCATAAATTGCATCTAATATCAAACCACAAATCCTACCCACTCTAACCAGCACTAAGAAAACAATCTGTTATTAAAAAACAGTGGTTAATTCAGTTTGGAAAAACATTTAATATAAAGGAAACTATTGAGTGTCAAATAAATGACTTTACATTAATGATTTACATTAAATCTAAATGCACTTGTGTATACTCTTCAAAGGGCTGTGTGGTCTGTTTTTGCTTCATTATGTTACCTTAATAATAGTACTAATAATAAACTAAAAGTATCGGTATTTGTATCGGTATCGGCAGTTTTATATCGGAATCGGATTGGAACTAAAAAAAAAAAAAGTTTAATCATCCCATCACTAATTAAAATCAAAGTCTTGAGATGTAGCTGCCTTTTAGCCATGTGTTCGTGTAGACAGTTGGGCTGATTGGAACTGATCTGTAGTTAAAGTAATATTTTACACAGTAAAGCTTCTCTTCAGTCGTTAGCTTTAAACACTTTTTTTCTTTCTGTGAGGGGGTTGAAGGTTGTCAGTGGTTTCCTGTTTCCTGTTCACCTTTACTCAACCAGTTTTGAATTCCCTGTATTTAGCCTGCTGTTGACGCTCAGAAGAAACTTCAGACTGAACCCCTGAAGCCTGCTGATGATGATTTACACTTTCCTTTAGGACTTTACAGCCTGTGTTTCCTGTTAATCACATCATTGTTGTTTCAGCTTCTGCAGTACTGGGCTGTGATAAAACACATTTTGTATTGGAAAGTTTTGTTGCCTATTTTTTGCAGCTTAGTTACACATTCAAGTGGAGATCTTTAAGATAAATGAAACACATCAATATTACATACAGGGGTTGGACAATGAAACTGAAACACCTGTCATTTTAGTGTGGGAGGTTTTATGGCTGAATTGGAGCAGCCTGGTGGCCAATCTTCATTAATTGCCCATTGCACCAGTAAGAGCAGAGTGTGAAGATTGTATTAGCAGGGTAAGAGCACAGTTTTGCTCAAAATATTGCAATGCACACAATATTATGAGAGACAAAAGAGGAGAGTTCAAAAGAGGACAAATTGTTGGTGCACGCCTTGCTGGAGCATCTGTGACCAAGACAGCAAGTCTTTGTGATGCATCAAGAGCCACGGTATTCAGGGTAATGTCAGCATACCAACAAGAAGGACCAACCACATCCAACAGGATTAACTGTGGACGCTGTAAGAGGAGCTGTCTGAAAGGGATGTTCAGGTGCTAACCCGGATTGTATCCAAAAAATGTAAAACCACAGCTGCTCAAATCACAGCAGAATTCAGTGTGCACCTCAACTCTCCACCAACTGTTTCCACCAGAACTAAATTATTGTGGTTTATAACCAGGTTTGAGTTTCATTGTCCAACCCCTGTATATGATTATTTTAATGTTATAAAGTATGAATTCATCCTGGTTTCTGTTTTGACCGGTCGGTGGTGCCTGACTTTGACTGTTAAGTGTCTGATCTGAATCTCATTTATCTGTCCGTCAGTGGGCTGAACTAAGCATGTGCCTCATGTCCTCAGAACGTCGGGTTTCCATGGAGACAGTGTCGGCTCTCGGCCTGAAACGCAGATTCGAGGAAGTGGACAGCGGCTCGCCGTGCTCCACACCCAAAGACTCAGACGATGACATCTCCAGCAGCGACAGTGCAGATAGCTGCGACAGCCTTAACGCTCCCTCCACCTCCCTCACACGTAAGATAGCACCAAGACACACAGAAAAGTCCTGCTCAGAGTTAATGTTACTGCGCTGAATGAGCTCTTCATGAGTTACACTGTAAAAAGTCTGTAAAATAGTCCTGTAAAATAACAGTAATTAGCAGGCAGTAATTAGTTTCACCAGCATTTTACTCTTATTTTACATTGCATGTACTGTAATTTATTTTGACAATATTTGATTCTAAATCTTTAAATTAAATTGTTTCATGTTCACATCATTGTACAGTACCTCTACTATATACTATAAATAAAAAAAATATAATGCAAATAACTTGCTGATACAGTGTGGTCGTAGCCAACGTGAATTCACACTTTACACTAAAGAAAACAGTAACTGCGCTCATGACCTACAACACCGTGGCCAGGCAGTCAACAAATATAGAAAATATAATTAAATACCCAGTTATTGGTTGTCCTGAATAGCAAGACTACACACTAATGGTAGGCTAGTGGTAGGAAACATGCCCATTATGCAAATAAATTATGTAAGGAGCCAATAGGAAAGAGGGCTTTTGAAAGTCTGAGAATGTGTACTAATAAATGTTTAAGTACCTTATTTTTCGCACTATTAGGCACACCAGATTATAAGGCGCACTTATGATTAACAACTATTTTCTGGTCTATGTTTATACATGAGGCGCACCAGACTTTTACTTAAGGCGCATTATGCGACATTAATAAGGAACGGGGGTGTCGCCAGGTTTTTCTTTTAATTCAGCAGGTCTCCTGCTGGGTGGCAATATCTGTAAAGCTAAGTAAACAAAACTCTAATTCTTAAATAAAACATTTTCTTTTAAAGTCTTTCAAGCGCTGGATGTAAATCTACACAGATTTCTCTATACGAGATATATCTCAATTTTTTCATCCCATAAGGTAATATCAAAAAGATACTTTTGAGACATGTTCCAAATTTCCAAATTTTATACTGGTACTTTTATAATTCAGTGCTATATCCTGTATATTACAGTAGCCTAGCAGTTCTAGCAGAATTTATATAATCAACAACTGAAAATCATTTCAAATTAAATTAAATTCCTCAAATTAAATCTGTTTTTCCACTTAAAGTAGCCTAAACATAAGGGATATATAAATAATTACATTGTTCTTTTGGAAAACGGCATCTAAAGTGCTCAAAAAAAGTAAATAAAAAGTGCAGTTTGAGTTTTCTGTAAATCTGGGCTGAAACGGTGTCTATTCTCATACCCATGTGAAGGAGCTGATTGGTCAGTTCAGGTTAGAGTGGGTGTGTCTGCTCTAAAGATCAGTGTTTAGTCCAGTGGTGATGCTTCGGAACAAGAGGCATGCTGTTTTTATAGAGAACAGCGTCTGAATGAGCTTCCTCTATGCGCACTACACTTTATTTTGAACACGCTTTTAGTCTATATCGATATACACAATATTGTCTCGTCTTATATTGCATATGAAAATATCGATGTTTTTTAAATCCCGATATATCGCCCAGTCCTACTGAAAACATAACTGCTTTTTCTTAAACTTCTCTGGTTTACTCTCTGGTGATAATCAGGCTGTAAGACACACTGTTCTCCTGACCAAAATGTTCACCACAATTAACCGCGGTCTTCCAATTGTCCTCCCCAGCAACCTCTATTCTTAGACGACACAAAACCTCTCTGGGCCGTAAGCGGGTGCGATTCGACGCTGTGACTGTCTATTACTTCTCCAGAAGGCAAGGCTTCACCAGCGTGCCAAGCCAGGGTGGCAGCTCACTGGGCATGGCACGCCATCACTGTGCCATACGCCACTACACCCTTGGGGAGTTTGCCCGAGAGCAGGAGAGCAGCCACCGGATTATTCTGCGCCAGCACCTGCGCCAGGAGAAGCTGAACGCTCGCAAACTGAAGGTGACTTTTATTATTATTATTATTATTATTATTATTATTATTATTATTATTGTTATTGTTATTGTTATTATTATTATTATTATCATCAGGTTATTATTGAGTATTGTTTAAAAATGTTGATACTTTTTTTTATAAACAATTTTAATCAATTTAACTATGAACAATAAACAATAATTAGTCTCACAACGTATTTATTTAACAGCTGACATCAGTATTTTCATTCTCATACTGTCCTCATAAGAGGCCTTAATGTTTTTGCATCTTGTTGGAACAAGCAAACAGTGAGCATCATTGGGGCAATTTATATATATATATATATATATATATATAAAAAAAACATTGACAGATGTATATCGACTGATTGTGTTACATACTGTGAAAAAAAATCTGCTCCAGACCTGGCAACCTAAAATAGTTTTGAGTAAAAATCACACCCACCTCCAGAGATTTATTTTTCAAATAATTTGTAGAATAGTATGTTTATAAGCAAGTTATAATGAGATTACGCTTTGATTAAAGATCACTAGGATCATGGTAATTACAACTGATCTTTTATATTATTCTTGGCAGTTTTACCCCTGGGAGGGGGGGCTTTTTTAATTAAACGTTAAGGCTAAAGGGTAATGTTGTGATCTTAACCAGAGAAGCTTGTGGCTGCTGTTGAATCTCATTCATACTTAATCCTCCTTACCCTATTTTATTTAAAAATAGACATTTAACACTGGCAATCGGAAGTCTAATGATTATTCTGGTAATTGAATAATCTAACAGTTCTTTTTCTGATTAATTAATTAGTCAAAATGATTTCTCTTATGCCAGATCTAGGGTTGAATCCGCTACCTTATCACCTAATCAGTCTAACTGTTTATCTACCTTTTTAGCCATAATAGACTTATTGGTCTTATACCAGGATTTTTATAAAGACATAAAGAGAGTAAAGAGCGCATAGCCAGCCAAAAATAACAGTTTATACACAGTGTTTACAATAGGCACACACTGCTCATTTTACTATTGGGCATCATGTGCACTATTTAATTGTAAATTGTAAAAAGTCTTTTCACACCAGCATAATTTGGTCCGGTTAAAATGAACTCTGTTTTGTTTGTACTCTCGGCTGTTCAGGTGCAGTTTAACCTGATGTATTACCCAAATAATGAATGTACCATAGCTATAAAACAAAAGCTGTCTCTGATGATGCACCATACTAAGCTGGTTTCACACTGAAAGCAGAAAGTGGACATCCCATCTAATGCAAATGTGAAGCGTAGTATATTTAGTGCTGCATATAAAATGATCCGCTTTCAAGAATATCACGTTATGGAGCTCTTAACTCATTTTTGTGTACGATACCATACAGCACACCCCTAGTGTAAAGCTATTGCTGTGACAAAAAATTATTATTTAGGCATAATAACTTTTTTTTGAGTTTTGAGTATAATTAATTTAAGGCAACAAATTACCTGAAATTTTTAAAGTAAACAGTGAAGTATTGGAATATAGACAATATTAAAATTTATAAGGCAGCCCTCTTAAATAATTTCATGAGCTGAATCCTTAAAGAACATGTTTTATCTGTTAGTCACATAAATACAGTAGATAGTATACAAGTCACATTCAAAGTCTCATCCTTCTAATAAGAGTATAATTATAAATAAATTAAATTTTTCCAACCCTTTTATTTACCTGAGTATAATTTCACCCCCAGCTGACCCGAAACGGGACTGTGGAGTGCGCTCAGGCCGACCTGCTGACCCTGGATGACGTGTCCGATGATGACCTGGATGTAGAAGGTGTTGAAGTGGACGACTGCTTCTTCCTGCAGCCTCTGCCCACCAAGCGGCGGCGGGCGCTGCTGCGAGCCTCTGGCATTGCTCGCATCGATGCCCGCGAGAAGACTGAGCTGAGGGCCATCCGGCTCTCGCGAGAAGAGTGCGGCTGCGACTGCCGCTTCTACTGTGACCCGCACCAGTGTGGCTGCAGCCAGGCGGGCATCAAGTGCCAGGTCAGAGGCAGCTGTGGTGTGAGTTTGCCCGTGTTGTTTAGAAGACTGGGTGACACCATCAAAGATTAATACCATCAAAGAAGAACAAACTCTTGTGAAAGAGAATATGCCAAATGTTGTCTAACCTCTTAATAGGCGTTGACTAGTGCTGGACGATATGGCCAAAATTTATATCACAATAAATTACTTAATTTCGGTCGATACGATATAATTTCAATATCGATATAAATACTTTGAAGACCTTAGAAAATCTGCTAAGAACCCCTGCAATGGAAATCTGTACACTACTGTCTGAAAGTCTTTAAAGCCTACTCTCACAAAAAACTATATAAAACTTCAACCAGAATAAAGAATGCAAAAAGCCTTTATATATATTAAAAAGAACATGATATTCCCGTCAAATAAACAAACCTATAGGCTTTATCAACTATAAATAACTTGTATGTAGTGAAACTGCTTGAGGTGGTGGAACAGATTAGATGCATTTCTAGTCGGCTCCACTCTCCGGAACAATTTGGAGCAAATTGTCAAAGCCAAGCTGGGAACTCTGCTTGGCTGCGCTCTGCTCCATTTCGCTTCATCGCTGGAGATTTTAGGTGCGGAGCGGAGCCGACTCAGGCCTAGCCTAGCCTAGCTTAGCCTAGCCTAGCCTAGCCTATCTGGCTACGTGCCTGTACGATTACGTCATTACGCACTGACATAGCCCGGCTACGGAGGCTGATTGTGTTCAGCTCTGCAGTGAACTGACGCCGCTAAAATAGATTAGATAGATTTTGTAAATAATACATATCGATATGCCACAAAAATGATATCACCGTTATTGAAACGTTTCTTATGCGATAAATACTGATATCGAAATATTGTACAGGCCCAGCGTTGACCCATATATGGGCTACAAGTGTGTTATAAAGTTCATGGTTTTAGTACCAAACTGGGCTTATTGTTTTTAGTCGTGGCTGCCAAAATTCAAAGGACCAGGTGCTTTTTTTGGGGGGCTACTTTAATATTTATGGTGGCTGCCAAAAATTCTTAATTTAAAAACTGTTCAAAACTAAAATGTACTATATTGTTACCGCCTTATTAAACTAGTTTAAACTTCTGACACGGGGACTTTGTGCAGGATTTTTAGCTGGACCTGGCAACCCTGGCTGAACCTGGCATTAACTGTTGCTCTGTCTGCTTTTTTTTTTTTATCGCTCTAAAGCACTATATGTGAAATTTAATCACTTTCATTTTTGAAGACAAAGAGAGCGGGCAATGTGTGTGAGTGCCTTACCCCTCTCATAGGGGGTAGTCGCTCCATAACAGAGCTTGTTCCCAGTTGTGCTCATTTTTTTTTTTATTCTGCATTGTCTCATCTTTTTAAAAATTTCTCTCTTTCCTTAATCCCTTTCTTTTCTTCCTCTGTATCCCAGGTGGACCGGATGTCCTTCCCGTGCGGCTGCTCCCGTGACGGCTGCCGCAACACGGCCGGTCGGATTGAGTTCAACCCTCTGCGTGTCCGCACCCACTATTTGCACACCATCATGAAGCTGGACTTGGAGAAGAGGAGGATCCTGGGCTCCAGGCCTGGTGAGGAAGACTCTGGTGGAGAGGGAGTGGAGCTGGCCTCCTCCTCCTCTCCACCACCCCTCTCCCTCTCTCCTCTGGACTCTGAGGTGGAGGTGGAGGCGCTGGAGGTGCAGAGTGAGCGGGAGCTGCTGGAGGAGCAGTGCAGCAGTCTGGAGAGGGAGAACGAGACGGCCGTGCTGCATCTCCAGAGCGCCGAGGAGCTGGAGAGGAGGAGGAGGGAGCAGGAGGAGGAAGCACAGGGAGAGGAGGTACAGGACACTAACCCTAGCCTCTGTCTTCTGCACGGGCAGATAAACAACGAGGCTGGGGTGGAGGGTATGGAGAGTGTGGAGGAGATGGAAGGTGTAGAAGGAATGCTCCTCCACGGGGGGTTTCCTGGTGGAACTGCCTTGCTTTGCATCACAGAGAACCAAGAAGAAGAAGACGAAGCTCCGCCCCAGCAGAACCTGCTCAATGAGCAAGGCTCTCTGCTGTACTATCAGCTCAGCCCTGTGGAAACAGCTGCCTTAGAGACGTTCCACGAGCAAAGGGAGGAGGAGCCTGGAGAAGGAAAAGGAGACGGAACTGAGAAACACCACAAAGCCCAGACCTGCAGGCAGGACCAGGCAGAAAACCCCGCTCTCAGCACCGAGCCTCCTTCTCCCGCCCCGTGTCCAGACATTAGAGGTACCGAAGAGGTCCAGCCCGGCTCTAAAAAGCTTTCCGGCACCAGAGAAAGCCAGGAGGAGACTTGCCTTCCAGCGGAGGAGGAGAAAATCCAGCTTCCTCCCGAAGTTTAGAGCCCAGCAACACTGCAGAAGTTTTGCACAAGCTTTACATTAAAAGTTCCAGAGGGCCTACTCCGCACAGGGTAGATCCGTTCACTAGAAAGTGTGATGTTAACCATTTAGATTTTAAAAAGGAGACGTTACTGACATCAGTTCGTATCTGTTATTGTGGCGATAAGCATGCACTGTATTCGAAGTAGGTCTTTTTGTGGTCAAATAAGTTATTGAAATGAAAACAAATAATAGAATAATAATTTATCTAAAAGAAAAAAAAAGGAAAAAGGAAAGCAAAGAACGGGGGGGGGGCCGAGACGAGGGTGAGTTCACTTTTTTTTTTTTTTTTTTTTTGATACTGGTGGTAAATGTGGCCTTTTTATGTTGAAGATAAGCATTTTTTTTCAGGATGGAACAGTGGATCATTGGAGGCTTCACAAATGCCTTGGGTTTCTGGTGCAGAAGCCCACTGATCCGTTTATAAACGGGACTATTAGCAAGCAGAGCAAGGTGCCCAGATCTGTAAGGCTATGTTCAA
The DNA here is from genome assembly GCF_023375975.1 of Astyanax mexicanus. NCBI lineage: Eukaryota > Metazoa > Chordata > Actinopteri > Characiformes > Acestrorhamphidae > Astyanax > Astyanax mexicanus. Next base: position 6,003,762 of record NC_064420.1, on the reverse strand, counting down.
ACACAAAAAGTGGCTCAAATCCAAAAACAGTTTTTACATCTAGGAGAAAGGAAAATGGACAACAGTAGTGAGTGAGGGCTACAGTAGTAGAAATATGAGGTAAAAGACCTCATAAATATTTAGCCTGACTGTCACCCCTTAACGAAATTAAGCTGCTTTAACACTGCAGGGTCAAATGATTACTAAGGCTGTACTGTATTGTTCCGTGTCTGTGCTGTCCGATTAAACATGTTGCTAATGTTGCTAACATTGCGTTAGCAATGCTGTCGACTACACTCGTCCAATCTCATTAATAAAAAATTAAAAGATATATATATTAACTGCATAAACAAATGAATTGGAGCAGACGAAACCGAAACTTCACGTGAAGCGCATGAACATCACTCAGTTAAGGAGCATGATCTGTTCAGATCCATGTCAGATATACTGTAGGTCACAATAAAGAAATAATGTGAAAATAGCCTAAAATAAACGTGCAATTTATAGAAAATTTTCAGATTTGGGCCACTTTTGTACGTTTTTAAACATAGCCTTAATCACTAGTGAAGGTGATTTATTTTTAGTTGAGTATCAGACAGAGACTGAAAACTCAACAGTGACGTAAAAAAAAAAAAAAAGAAAACAGGACCTTTATGACAGTAATCCCTTACGCTCACATTGACACAGCAATCCTGGGAATACTTGGGTTTCATGTACTGTAGTGTTTGCTGAGAGCAAGCAGACGGTGGGGAGAGGGAGGTGCTCGTTTTATGCACGTTGAAAACTTGACTAGGTTTATTTTTATTATTTTTTTAAAGGCGAACTGAACAGGTGAGGAGGTTGAATGGTGGATGTGCAGTTAGTTTGCACAGGGATCATACATTCTCGTCAGATAACCTGAGAAAAAGTTGATGTTGATGCCACTCATCACAGATCTCAGCTCTAGAGCTGTGCTGTTTTAAGAAATATTATTATATAAAATTTCACTTTTATAATGAAGGTAATCATGGATCACAAACACCAGATCATGCTTAAGAGTCTAATTGAAGTTGGTTATACTTCACATCTGTATTTAGAAAGTCAGTTTGAGCATGTGTTTTGTGAATTTGTTTATAGAATGCATAGAATAGTGAGTATAAAAATTAGGTTTCTATTCAGAAATGCAAAATAATGCAAAAAAATTCTACAGTTTTACCATTTCACTGAATTATACAGTGCCAAAGAATGTCCACAAGTTTGAGGTAAATACTATTTGATTGATTAAAGCAGCGTTATGTAGAATTTAGGTCAAAATCATTCTAATACGCCACCTACTCTATAAAGAATGGAATTAATATTGTCTTAATTGTTCTTACTCTGGACTCAGTACGCTTCTAACTGCACTATGTAACTCTGGTGGGAAAGAAATATCAATTTCAGATCTGAATAGCTGACAAAAGATAAGATTAAAATCTCAAAATACATGCCAAAAAATATTCTACATGGACGCCACCAGTTATGATCATTACCATCCACTGTGCTACTGTCTGCTGTGAGTGGTAATATTAGCCTTCTAATAAAAGAATTTTCTACCTATCTGGCAACCATTTTCCCACAAAATTCAAATCATCTATACTTACAAGATATATTACCATTATTTTATACAGGTGTGGGCATAACCAAGCCATCCTCTGAGGTAACACTTCATGATCAGTTTGGTATTAGATACTAGGGCTGCACAATATTAGAAAAAATATATATTGTAATGTAAACCAGGGCACGGTTCACTTGCACTCGGAGACAGTACGCATGCAGTGTGAGCGCGATCTGTGGCCGATCACAGAACAATGTCTCCAGTGATGCAACGTTTCTGTAAACAAACATGGCGATGTTGTGCCAAATTCTGTGATGGAGATAACTGTGACTTTTGGCGCTGCTTTCTTAGTAAGTTGAGGACAGTACACTTTTCTCGACAGGGGGTGCTTTTTTAATGGTGGGGGTGCTGAACGAGTAATGCCGTAAGCATGCTCGGGCACGGATTGTTTAAACGCAGTGTAAGTGCAGGCCAGTGGGGAGGGGGGAGGTGCTTTAGGCATGTTCCTTCTCCCAAAACTTTAGTTATTTCATAACAATACTTGCAGAATATAGCAGTGCGTCCCTAAATTTGTCTAAATATTATCCATCTGGTTGATTGAATAAGTCATTGAATAAGTCATTTTTATTAACACAAATTAATACAAATATTTTTTTCGCACTGAACATTCGTTTTTGCCATTGCACAGCAATGTGGCTATTGCTTAAGCGCATATTGTGAAGACTATGCTGAAACAATATATTGTGCAGCTCTATTACATATCTGTGTTCCATGATGATCAATACTGTTTGAGGAAGTCTGTTTTAGATCCTTGGGTTCATCAGTCTTATTATCAATATTTGTGGAAGGTTTATTCCAAACTGCAGGTGATGGTAATCAGAATATTAAGCATTAAGAGAATAATTTTTCTAACTTCAAATGGACATTTTTACAAAACAATGCTCAACCAGGGCTTTAAACTTTAGTTCTCATGTATTGTATGTAAGATCTGTAATGGGTGGTGTTGAGCCCTTGTGATTTGGTATAGAATTGCAGTTTATTTTACTTTCTTAGTATTTCTTTTTAAGTTTTTAGTTAAACAGATTTGCCCAGTTTACTCTGTCCCACACCGGGCAGTGAGTATTTATTAACCGCAGCCGTGTGGTAAAGACAAGGACATACGATAAATGATTGCAAGTAGTCATTTACAATCATAAAGCTGACTCTGGTGAATGATATGAAATTCCTCACGTTTTATTTGCACGTCAGGCCTTCGCAGATTAATGAAGAATTTAGTTTTTTGTATGTTTACGTGTGTTTTTTTTTTTGTTACATTTCATATTTCCATATGTTCACTACACTCAACCTCGGTGAGCACTGATGCTGATAAATGCACAATCACAGCTTTGGTTTGTGCGTGAACACGGTCACCTCAAAAACCATCCTAACACTCTCTGTAGCACTGGACCACTGTCCTGACTGGTGTGGTTGTTTGGGACAGACTTGATTTTGCTTCAGTTCCATTATGGGTTGAGTTTGTTGTGGTGCACTACTCCATAGCTGGCCATGTCTCTTAAGTGCTAATAGCAGTTCATAAAAAAAAAAATGTTCTGTTTCTTCGGGGCATGCAGTATACTACAGTACATGCCTGGTGTTTTTTTAATACTTTATACATTGTGAAGTCATATTTTATTTTCTGCATTTGGCCCAAATTGTGGAGCTTTTTTATTTTATTAATATTGGATAATATTACAGCAGCTCTTTAGAGCATTTGCTATCCACAATTTTTTTTTGTTTTGTTTTAATTTTGTGTTAGCTGCAAAATATGGAAAAAAAAAATACTCCGTTCAAACTAAACAAGGTGTTTTGTTTCGAAGTAGTATAAAGAGTAATGTGATGTTAAATTATTACGTAATACACAAAACAACAAGAAAATGCTTATTTTGTTCGTGTGCACTAGGGTTGCGACGGTAACTGGTTTCACAAGTTACCATGATATTAAAAAAAAAAAAAATTACATTTTGCAGACATTATATTTTTTATCGTTTATTACCAGTATTGGTAAAATAAAAGCAAGGCAGCAGAATAAAAAAAAAAGGAAAGAGTGCTACAAAAAAAAAATGGGATTACTGTGGAGGCCCCCTTAATGAACACAAAGTTCACAGACACTGTCACCAACTATAAGCATGTAATCCAGTTTAGAAAAAACAGTTAGCATTGCAGCTAACACCCTTTAAGCCTGCTTAGGCCAGCTTTTAGCATTGCGGCTAAAGCACTCCATCACTACCAGCTGCTGTGGCTAACCCACTATTCTAGGCCATAATATATATATATATATATATATATATATAAAATCCAGCTCTAAATAAATAAGTTAAATAAATAAGTTAGAGGCTGGCTGTTAGCATTGCTGCTAAATGGCTCCAACACTGCCAAGGCCATCTGCTGTGTCTGTTAGCATCTGGTCTTTAGCCTGGCTGTTAGAATTTGATTTAAAATATATTTTTGAAATGGTAATCTGACGTTTCATGGTCACGTTGCACAGATGGCTGCTGAGTGAACTGATTTGCCTATTTTGCCTGGCTGTTAGCATCATGGCTAACCTGCTGTTCTGTTCTAACCTGGCATGGTAGCATTCTTAACAAGGCTTCTCAACAAGTGTCAGTAAATAATCGCCTTGTGTCTAAAAATTAAGTCTGTCTAGTTTAAATCCTTAACAGCAATCTAGTGAAGTACTAGTATGTATTCCATCATATTTATTATTCTGATTCTGTTCATTAGTACCAATATGATTAATATTAGCCTGGTAATGCTTTAGGTTCAATGTGAAATATCGTCAATACTGTGAAAACACCGATGCAACCCTAGCGTTCACACTATACTACAGAGAAGGAGAGTGTGTGTGTCTGTGTGTGAAGAAGATGAGCGTGAAAGTATGTAATGTGAAACTTTTTTTTTTCTTTTTTCTTTTTCTCTTAAATGAATGTGTGATGAATTATATACATCTATGTAAGATCAGTTGTCATATTTCAAAAAGGTGCTGTTTGTGTTAGGTTTACATATTCATGCTAACGGAACCTGGCGGTTTCCCGATCACAGACACGGGAGCAGAAAGAACTACAGCTCTACAAGCTACACTGCTAATTTCAGTTAGCGCCGCGAACGCTACCGCGCTATCGTCTGCACAAGGACTGCTCCTACAGATTACTTGGTGTAGCTGCTCTGCCTCATTTATCCCTACATGGCTAATAGTGACCCTTCAAAGCTAATTATCACACTCTGTTTAAAGAAGACGTCAGGAGAACCAGACCTTCATCCTCCAGAACTGCGCTAATTAGTGCGCTAAGCGAAGCCGTTACTTGTTACTGTAACTAGCCAAGCATTACTTTTTAGGCAAGAGCTGCAATAAGAACTTTTTTTTTTGTTTTTTTTTTGCAAATGACTAATCAAAAAAAAAAAGAAAAAAAAAAGTGGTTCGCTGTATATCGTCACCGTGTATATGAAAAAAAACAATTAGTTTTTTTCATTTTTGTTTTTGTTGGTGTTCGTTTTTGTATACTGACTGGTCGATGTGCCGACTCCTCGTGTGCACTTTTTGATTTAGATTTTTGTCTGGTTTCGTCTAGTGCTGAAGACGTCCATGCCGCCATCACATCCCTCCTGTAGCATGTATCCTGTAGCAAGAAAGGAACACAAAAAATGCTGACTTCTGTGGAGTTTAAAAGCTGACTTGGGTGTTCGTAAGAATCTGCATTTTAAATTTTTGAGTTAAAATTTCCTAACTTGAAAAATTTGGGTAAATCTGCATTAACACTGATCTGTCTCACAAACCCCACTGCAATGTATCCCATCATTTTCTCTGGGAAGCATTCTTTTAGCCATCTTTGGTTAGTAGAACGTTTTCTGAACGTTACAAAGAACACTCTTAAAACGTTTAATCTGTCAAGTTTTCTGAATGTCTTAGAATGTTTTATCTAACTTTTTAAATATTTTGGTACCTACGCTGCAACGTAACTTGTGTCATTGTTTTAATGCAAAGTTTTGGGAATATTTCTTTTATCATTCATTAATGTAAGTATTCATCAAGCTGGGAATGTTATGTAAGGAAAACTAATAATGTTGTGGTGATTGTTACAGTTTCGGCCTGGCTAAACTTTTCAAAACATTGCTAAATGAAGTTGAGCCGAGATGCATTTATCCAATCAGAAGAGAGAAGTGTAAGTTTGCTAATACATCTCCTCAGTGCAATGTCTGAAACATGAATCATTCACTCCATATTTTAACGTTTCAGTAAAGCAATGAGCAAATGCTAATTATTGCAATTAAAATTTTCTGTAAGTTAGTTTTTAGAATGAATATCTTAGGCTTATCAGGGGTGGTCGTTCCAGCACAATGGAACCATTTAAACACAATATTTTGTCCCTTCTCCACTCCAAAATACACATTTAGAGCACAGAAAAAGCATTGGCAAGTTTTAAATATATAAACTACACCATTAAATATATTTCTTTTTTTTTTTTTAAGAAGTCAAGTGATTTTAAAGCAAAAACACCAAATGCAGATTCAAACGCTTCAGCTTTTTAGCTCCATAGACTTCGGGCCCACTTGCTACAGACCACACCGCTGTGCACTGGGGGTCAGTCTCTTATATATGTGAGTGAGTGAATGATTAGTTTGTTATTTTGTTTTATTTTATGTTGTTTGGGCCTTTATTTGTTGTCTTAATGTAAAAATATAAAGATGCATCACTGAAGCAGTGGTCTCAGACGGGGCTAAGCTAATCACTAAGCCCGAAAAAAAGAATGTTCAGCTGTAGAGAAAAAGATTTGCATTAATTTTATTCCTGTTTATTTTTACTTGGTTGTTAGCATTGTGACTAGCTAACTTTATTGTACTCTATCCCACACGGTAGCCACGACGTCTCCACAATTATTAGCAACTAATCCAGAACAGAAAACAAGTAGCATGTGACTAACACAATAGCTCCAAGTGTGCTGAGGCCTGCAGTTAGCATTGCGGCTAAACTGCTGCAATCCTAACGAGACCAATACAGCTAACAGACTGTTTAAAAAAGGGTCCATGAAGGTTAGCCTGTAACGTTACAAATAAAACATTCCAGCAATGTGCTAAAAACATGAGACGTAATGATTTTTTTATCACAGTGTTATAAAAGCATTTAAAGTATTTTTTTTTTCCAAAAACATTGACATAAGTGACGTTTTGACAGAACGTTTAATAAAATAAAACTCTACAGACTGAACATTCTAAAAATGTTAGCTAACGTTGAGAAAACGTAGATATGCTAACTAAAACAGTTAGCTGTGATTATGGCTCCAGTTTGAGACCGCTGCTAAGACCACAAGAAACTCCAGCCCCCTGATTTTTGTGTGTGTGTGTGTGTGTGTGTGTGTGTGTGTGTGTGTGTGTGTGTGAGCTTGCTAGTGGCAGTGCTTATTAAAGAAGACTGAGTGAGGTTGGAGTTCACACCTGCGTGAGTGACTGTTATGCTAACTGTTGCCTAAAGAGGAGACAAAACACAAATTTTATATGAAAAATGTAAGTGAATAATAAAGATAAAATAAAGCAGAAACCTGTTCTCTCTTATTTTCCCCATTTTTTTGGGGGGTAGCCCCGCCTTCTGATAATAAATCCAACACTGTTTTTAATATATTTTTTAATATCCGTTATTAAACACTTTATAATAATTGCCTTAAATATATTGTTTCCATTGTATGTAAGGCAACTATTATTCCCTTAAATACATTGGTTTTCATTGGCTGTAAGCCATAATTGTCTGTAAGCCATAAGCCAGAAATAAAAATTTAAAATAGATATCTCTGTATATAGTATATGAGTTTCACATTTTGAACTGAATTAATGAAATAAAGTAAATTTTCAATATTATTCTTTAGAGATTAAATGATTTTTTAGGATTAGGATTTTTTTTTAATGGAAAAGAAGAGGACAACACACCCCTAACAGTACCACTGAAGCACACTAGGGGGCTGCAGTCCACCGGTTGAAAACAGAACATTTCAAAGGGCCCATATTTCACTTTTTTTCTGTATTTCACTAATTTATATATATTTACTATAAATAGGAAGGACTACAGTCATGAAAAATTTAGTTATATGTTTAATAACTAAATATTATTTAGTTATTAGGCAACTAAGTAACAGGCAACACAACGTAAAATATAATTCAAATATTCATTCTTTCAGCTAATTATATTTATTTATATAGCGTATAGCAGACACGGCTGTTTATAACTGCTAAGATATTAAAAGACTCAAATAAATAGATTTAATTCGACAAGAAAATCCATAAGAACCAATTTAGGGCGTTTATTTTAACCAACTAGCAAATAATTAAGCTGAACTGCACAGTTTAATCTGATATATTGGCTAGATAACACAAATTACCACAGCTATGAACAAACCCTGTCACTGCTCCATGCTGTTTACACAAGCGGTGTGTGTGCAGCGTTTCAGTGTTTTGTGTTAAAGCAGCTTCACGCTGCACAGATATACATGCTATATACTATATTTACTTTCTTTCAGACAGCTCTGACCAATCAGAGAAGACTATGTGCTCGTGCCGTTTATCGGTGCGTATTATAAGATAATAATCGTTTGTTTGGATTATTTCTTTAAGGGTTTTTTGCTGTTCTAAATAAAGCTTGCTTAACATGAGTAAGTAATGTATCATGTGATATGGCCAATTTATTTTATAAGCAATTTTTCACATGCACCTTCTGTACATGCCTTTTTATTTAATTTAATAAAATACACAACATATACCTTGTGTCATTTTAAATGAATCTTTAGAAAGTTGTAGGGAAAAGATGTGTTAACACTGATGAGAGTTACATAAAGTTAATATATGACTCCATACTGTGTAGAATTAACTTTATTAACTCTTGTTGTTAAATTTATTTAACCCTGTCAGTTTTACTGTGTGGTGATAACATTATCATCCGTCCACTAGAGGGCAGCATTGTTTCATACAGACCCCTGATCATGTTCTGTTTGTAGATTAAAATATACAATAGAGCTGTTAGTTTATCATTAGATTTATTACATTAAATTACGGATTAGATCAGACTGGATTATTTTTTATATTTGTAGTATCTTAATCATGTAGTAATGAAGTGGAGCATTTAGGTGCTCTTATCTGGGGGGCTGTTAACTTGTGTTTTCTTAAGCTGGTAACTCTGATTAACTTATCCTGTATAACAGAGGTAGCTCTTGCTCTTCCTTTCCTGGAGCAGTCCTGATGAGAGCCAGTTTCATCATAACATTTTTGATGGTCTTTTTTGACTGCACTTGAGGATGCATCTATACAGTGTTGAGTTAAATCTAAAATATACACTGTGTGTATACTCTATTAATCCTTTGCGTACTAAAAAAACGTAAACAAGAATTTCCTGGCCAACTTGTCATCTTGGGATAACTCCTTTAGGAAATGCCCTTTTAAGAAAGTAACCTTGGACTTCATCCATGACAATTACAATCACAATCTTTATACTGTTTTATATTCAAGGGACACGACCTTGCACTCCTCTACTTTTCATTTGAGGATGCCTCAAAGATGCTCAGTAGGGTTTAGGTCTGGAGACATGCTTGGCCAGTCCACAACCTTTACCCTCTGATCAGTACCAATACCAGTACCAATCAGTACCAATGGCGTGTTTAAATTGTGAATCTGCTAATAAAAGAAAGCATTCAGAAAAATGAGTCGATCAGGAAAAGCACCGTATCTGCATCAACCCGTGAATTAGTATTCATGGCCCCGCCCACCTCGGCTCGTGACCACCCACAGGCAGAGCTGAAGCCGGGCAGCTACACCGTCTCGTTAGACAGGAGCTAACAGCGCTAGGAACAGCATTGCAGATTGTTCCTGTGTTATTTGTGCAAATAACCCAAATAACATCAGTTTTTTATGCTTTGCCAAGTAATTCAGAGCTAAGGAACAAATGGTTAGAATTTGTCTGTGGAGGAACACCATCAGTAAAGTACAACTGAGATAGGTAGGAGGATGTTTAAAACAGTTCCGTTTACACAAGTTACTTTCTGGACCTGGACTACCCACCTCTGTGTGTAACTGTAGGTTCACATAGGATCTCTGGTGGATTTTTCATGTTTTGCAGAGACTCTAAGGCTGAACTGCATTTAGCAGTTTTTAGTTTAAAAAAAGCAGTTTTAGTATAAAAAAGTTTTTGTTTTAAAACGTTTCTAACTATTGTCTGTCTTGCTAGTGTCCCAGTGCTGTCAGCCAATCAAAGACATGTTTGCATGTACGAATATTCATGAGCAAGAGCCGAAATCCTATTGTTTCCCCCCCCCCCCCCACTCATTCACAGGACTAAAACAGCTTTATACCACATGAATGGAGCATTTTTTTTCCCCACAAAAAACAGCTCACATGGCCTTTATTCATACTAACCCTTGTAAAAAAAAAAAAGTAGTGTATTTATATCTAATAATAGTGTACTTGAAATATATGTGGAACAATTAAAGTATACTTTTTCTACTTTTTCACAAGCTTAATCTGTATTTCAATCTACTTTTTTATTTGGTTGTGCTGATTTAGATTTTTGGTGATGTACTTAGTGAAAATATATGCTTAGTATTATTTTATGAAACTGTGCTTTTAATGATAAAACTATACTTTTACTAAATGAGTCAACAGGAGTTAATATTTCTGCAATAAAACAGTACTTCGGTCAAATTTGCTACAAAACAATAATTTTGTGAATTTTGTGAAAGTGATGTTAAATCTTTGTTTTAATCGCACTTTTAATATGTTTTTTTTTATGTTCGGTTGGACAAAGCTCCCATAAATATACTTAAATTGTATTAAATAGTGGCGAAAATAACAAACGACTGAGTACTGAGTATGTATTTAGTGCAAATTTATATCATTTTAATTACAACTAAGTAGTAAATAAGTGGTTCCAAAATTAGTGGTTCCAAAATAACATAACTTAAGTACAGACCTATTTCAGCACATACCTGTCAAGTCTCCCGTTTTGGCCGGGAAACTACCGTATTTTACTCCTCTTTCCCGCCGTCCTCCTGTATTAGTATTTTCCCGTAAATTTCCCGTATTATATTAAGATTAAAAAATATATATTATTGAGGAGACAGGGCACTGACTGCTCTGTGTCTCTTAACCAATCGTGGAGCCGGTTCAAGGAGAAAGTCCCGCCTTTCAGGAGAAACAGCCAATCAGCTTGCAAAGGAGGGTCAGCGTGGGGAAGCCCCCCGTCGCTGTGAGTTCAGGCAGCTAGTCGGAGCTGCTGATGTTAAAACATATCTGGATATACAGCGATTTTTCTAAAAGAAAGGTAACGGTAGGCTAATCATTGAAACTGTGATGAGATTTTTCTAATAGCTGCTTAAAAATACTCGTCTCCGAAATAAAACACACAGATTAAAACTTTTAAAATAAAAAAATTACAGCTTGTGTTTAACTAGAAATGTGGAGAGGACCGAAATTAACTGAACTGATCAGTAGTGTTCAAAAGAAAGTATTATTTAAAAGTTATTAATTGTGTAGGCCACTTAGGACTAATTTTTACTGATGGAATATGTGTGGTCCATTGCCTTTTAGTAAAAGCTCATAATACTATTTTTAGGTCACCTACAGTCATTTTGCAGAATTTGTGCACCCTTTGTTCAATTTTAAATCTATTAAATAAATAAAAAAATATATAATATAAAAGAGTGCATTTAAAGGCAAAAAATAAATGAAATCTTAACTTTTTTTTTTTAAATATATAGAAAAGGGTTTTTAATTTGGCTGTATTAAAAGAATGACATATGTAGGAATGTCCACAACATTTCAGATTCTGATAATCTAATTGTAATGTGTAAGTGGTTCACATGTGGTTATTTTAGATTTTTTGTAAACCTGCCTTAAAATGTAAGGGATACTGAACCTTCGTTGGGCTGGTGGGACGACTTTAAGCGGACGGAGGAAAATATCCCTTATTTTTAAATCTAAAACTTGACAGGTATGTTTCAGCATGATTTAAGTATGCTTTTTTTTCACAAGGGAAAGACCACAACTAGACTTTTTAAAATGAATAAAAAACGATGGAATTAAACCTTTCAATTTTTTTTTGCAGATTAATCAATTGGATTAAAGCTTTAATAATATTAGCAGCACTAATTATTGGTTTAAATATTTTTTTTAAAGTAAAGCTCTATGTTTGAATCTATTTAGTCATGTGTATCGATTGTGTCTCTCTCCTCTCAGGCCTTTACTTAAAAACACTCAGGCCTTTTGACCTCTCTCACCAGTCCAGCGCTCCGGCTGATCCTGGGTTTATTTACAATCCGGACCCCCGCTGCAATCGACCGACCCCTCTCTCCGCTCGTCCATCCATCTATCACCTTAATGCTCCTCTCAGACTGATTCAGCCCTCAAACACTGAATAATGGAGCTCTGTGATACAATCAGTGACGAGCTGTGAACCAGCACACTCAGCGCTCTACACAAATAAACCAGCGCCACTACCTTTCAATACGGCCATTCACAACCCAGACGGGAGGTGCTCCAAATACAATTGGAATTGGGGCGGTCTGGTGAAAACGTGTGTCTTGGCAGAGGCGGAGAGGATAATTCCGCGTAGCCTATCTCTCTGCCTGAATGTAACTTTAAGAGGGGCTTGCTGAGGGAAAACATTTTCGCAATTAACTAAACCGCTGGTCTATGTCCATACAAAACTTGATTGTGACTGCAGTTTAAATAACTCACATTTTTCATTTCATTATCAGCAGCATTACTGGCTCATGCTTTGACTAGTCACATAAAAAACAAGGACTAAAATAAATGATCAATAGATGGCCCGCGAGGTATTTTAGAAATAGAATGAAAGTTGTCCCGCTGTTAAGCAGGTTTTTATAATGTGAGATTCAAAGTTTGAGCGCTCTGTGTCAGAATGGGGAAAAGAGTCTAAAGGCGACGAGAGTGAAGTTTTAGCAAAGAAAAACGGGCCAAAGAGTCTTAAAGCGTAGAGGGTGCGCATTTCTAGAGCAGAAAAAGGGCAAATGAGTCTAAAAGTTGCCGTAATTAAGGAGTTTATTATTAAGAGGCATCATGAAATGAAACATCAATTTGAAAAATCTTAGTTTACACAACACTGTCAAAGATAGATAAAGATAGTAAGTCAAGTAAAATGGTGTGTAAATGAAAGTACTACCCTGAGATATTATAATACAGTTAATATAAAATAAATCATGACTTTATTTATGATTAATCACAGATTATTGTTGTGATTAATACAATGAATTTTTAAGTGACTGAAACCACTAATATAAATTTCATTAATTTTGTGTGTTTATGGGGGTCCCATTTATAGTGTAGCCTAGGGGCCCCGAAACACCGTAATCCACCACTGTGTGTGTATGTACATACACTCCCTCCAAAAGTACTGAAACAATAAGATCAATCAAATTATTTCTGCTGTAAACTAAATAAAAAAACATTTGCGTTTGACATTAAAAGATGAATATTACAGTTTTTATTTCCAGGTATATACATCTGGATTTGAACTCACACATTTTCTTGAGAGTAAAGAACTGGAGAAGATTAGAAAGTAAAGCTGAGTGGAATAATCAGAATTGCTAAATTTGGGGGGAAAAGCGGAATAAAATTTAAAAAAGAAAAAATAAAGAAATACGAGGCCTGGACTCTGAGTGGTCCAGCGTATTAAGGCGCTGACATTATGATCGGGTGATCGCTAGTTCGAATCCTGCTCATGTAGCTTGCCATCAGCTGCTGAGAGTAGCCCTGAGAGAGCACAATTGGCCTTGCTCTCTCTGGGTGGGTAGAAGGTGCTCTTTCCCAACATCACTCCAAAGGGTGATGTCGATCAGCACAAGGCTGCGTCTGTGAGCTGATGTATTGGAACCGAGTCGCTGCGCTTTCCTCCAAGCGTGCTGTGATGATGCTCAGCAATGGCTGACTTCACATGTATCGGAGGAGGCATGTGCTAGTCTTTTACCCTCCTGGTGTCATTGGCGAAAGTCCTAATGAGTGGGTTGGGTAATTGGCCGTGTAAATTAGGTAGAAAATGGTATCAAAATTAGAAATTATAATAAAAAAGAAATAGCAGGAACATGCCGGACCATTTACAGGCCTCCTTAGTCATCTCTTCCTCTCACACAGATCTAAACCGAGGCCAGGTTTGAATGTGCTGTTCTGGGAGTCTCTGTTGTGGAGAGTTGGAACGCTCAGCAGCAGCAGCAGCAGTAGTGGGAATGTAACAGAGTGCTGTTCTGATTCAGGTTAAAGGGAACGAAGAGTCATGGCAGAGCTCCATGCACAGTGAGTCCTGCAGCTTGTTCACCCCTTCCTGTCTCTCTGTCTCTCACCATTGTGCTGCTCTTCCAATGGCCGGAAGAGCCGAGAGAACGCTGATAGTGCTAGAACATGGGACTGAGGAATACCTTAATCTCAGAGGAAATGCCACAGAGTTAACGCATGAAGAGCAGTGGAGCTCCTGAGGACAATAGAACTCCTTATATGTGGGGATTTTTAGGAACAGAGGCTGCTTGGAGAAACTGGTAGATCTGATAACATCAGAGGGAGAATTTGAAAGCTGTGTGTGTTCAGCGCACTCAAAAATAAAAACAGTTTGTGGAGCAGTGCCTTTGGAACTGCACTGTCATGGCTGTGTCTGAAATGTAACAAATGGTGCCTACTCAGGGAACTTTTGAAGGTGGGAAGCAGTGATTGTATAGTTACTTTTATGATTTTCAGATTATTGATTACCGCTTTAAAAAGTAACTTAGTTACCTCATGGATTATTTCATTTTAAAATTAATTAAGTTACTTTTAAGTTACTTTTAAGGTACTGCCGTTTCAACATAACAGCATTGCCAAAACTCACTTTATTGGAAGCTTCGCTCCACCTATGGGACTTGTTCTGTAAAGGCGCTGGTGCCGGGGCTGGTGCCAGGTTCCCAAACGGTTCTTTGCGTTTCCACCACAAAATCACAGGTTCTCGGCCAAAAAACACTGGTTCTGTTCTGGCCCCACAATCTTGCTGATCTGGAACCAGCCAACCTGTGACGCAAGCGGCCAAAGGGCGGGGCATTGAAGCAGCAGAAGCAGCTAACTGAATTAAAATGAATCAACAGTGGTCCACCGAGGATAGCAGCACAAGTTTCTGCAGCTCCTCCAGAGTGACCATGGGCCTCTTGGCTGCTTCTCTGACTAGTGCTCATTCCTTGCCTGATTTGTCAGTTTGGGCGATTGACCATGTCTTGAAAGGTTTGCAGTTGTAGAATACGTTTTTGGGATGCTTAAAGCTTGGGGTATGTGTTTTATAACCTACCCCTGCTTAAAATATTTCTCCACAACTTTCTCTTTGACCTGGCTAGTGTTCACTAGTTCACTAGTGTTTTCTAACAAACCACTGAAGTCGATATAGAACAGGTGTATTTATACTGAGACTAAATTACATACAGCTGCACTCTGTTAAGTTATTCAGTGACTTCTGAAGGCAGTTGACTGCACTGGCTGGATTTTATTTAAGGTTTCAGAGTAAAGCGGCTGAATACTTTTGCACATCACAAAATCACATCACATATCATTTTCATTTCACTTTACAATTATGTTTGTATAATTACTTTGTGTTGGTTTATCACTTAAAAATACATTTAAGTTTGTGGTTGTAAGGAGAAAAAATGGGAAAAAGCTTAAGTAGTCAATATATGACTTCATACCATCGCTGTCCAATGAAAAACACTTATCTCCAAAATAGCAAATATACAGGAGCGAGAAAAAAACCTTCTAAACTTTCAATGGAAGTCACTGTAAAAAGAGTTTATTTCAGGTCATTCTGAAGAGTTTCTATTGGTCCGTTCATCAAGTGTAAGGGACAGTTTGTCTGTTCAAGTTCTGTAGTAAACTAAAAAACTAAAAAAGTGTTTTTCATAGGACAGCGAAGATATGGTGTTGAATTAACTCTAAAATATGAACTGTTGTGGTAAAATTATTTTAACACTATTATGAGTGGTATCATATTTTATCCAAGATAGTTAATTTAGCTGTGTTTTATCATCTTAAAATGCTTCTACTGATGCTTTTTTTATTGTGAAGTGTGAACAGATTACTGATAGCAGTGCAGGTCAGTGACCCTTATAGCTCTGCAGTGACACATCACTTAGTATTTCTTTTCACTTGAACTTAACTTTTCCAGGCCGGACTGGAAACAGAGGCTTTAGTTTAGTCATGGAAAGAATACATTGTCCTTGTGACGCCAGCACTCGGCCAGCACACAGCCGGCACTCAGCGCGCCCGCCATCATTAATGCTCCACAGGCCCTGATTGTGTTTAAATGGCACCATTCATAACCACTGCTTAGGGCTGTTCTTCGCTCACCCCTCCGCCTCCTTCGTGTCACTGATGACGCAACGGCCTCTAGTCTATTGCATAGAATTAAAGTCCAAATGGTAGAGTGTGAGTAGACTTTACGCCTCCCTGTGAGGAATGAGGAAAGAACATCGGAATGCAGGGAGAGATGAAGAGCAGTAAAAGTGTGACTCAAGAACAGAGTGGCACAAATATTATATAGTTTTTTTTACCCAGTTTATGTGAAATATGTATATGGCATATTCCACCATATGCCATTTCTGACCATTGCAAAAGTAAGATATGTATTGTTTTTCTGTATATTTCATATGATTGATTTGACAAAAGAGGTCTCAACACTCTGTCCTGTTACCCCAATTATTTCTTAGATCTTATTTGTTCATTTTATTAAATATATTTTTTTATAAAATCAATAGAATGTACTCAGTGTCCTCATGCTATAAGCATAGCCACCGTTTAGCTATTTTTCATGTTTTCATTCCTGTTACTCAAAAGATACAAAAAAAAAGGATTAGGAATGAGTTACGAGTAACAGGAGTGAGTTCCAGTAACAGGAGTGAGTGCTACTAACAGTGAATGATTTTTCGTCATAACTATCAGTTATTTGAACATGCAGTCAACCATTTCTTTAATGTCATATGAGTTTTGTAACAGTCTTCAGCTTAGAGACCAGTACCAATAGGTAAATATGTGTTATTAGATTCAGAGTTGAAAAAAGACAAAAAATAAGTTTAATTTGGAACAAGAAAATGGCACCCATTTGGTGGAATGGCCCATATTTGTATTTTTAGCACTTAAAATCCTTGATCTCTGTCTATTTATCTATCTGTCTGTCTGTCCGTACGTACGTCCATCCATCCATCCATCCATTCATCCATCCATCCATCCAATCATCCATCCATCTAATCCGGTGCACCTTATTTACCGCTTACCATACTAGCTTTTTCACTACTCAGAGGCGAGTATATTGGACTGTAGCCTACTTAAATATATACAAAATATGCTATTTTGGAACAACTTATAGCAACTTAAGTATATTTCAATTGTAATAAAGCTGTATTTAAATTTACAACACAAAAAGCATTAGGTTGTGCTTTTGAGTGCTTTTTCCATAACTTAATTTTAGTCAATTTAAGTATGTGTTTTTTTTTTAAACGTAATGTTTAATACAATTGAAGTGTATTGTAAATGTAGTACTTTGCATAGTGATGTACATATTGTGTACACTTTAATGCTAATGGGAAAAAACTACACTAAAGTACACTTGAAGCATTGTTATATGTCACTATATATATTTTCTATCAACACAATGTTTAATTTAAACATTCTCTGTATTTTATGGAAATACAGGAAAGTATATATATATATATATATATATATATATATATATATATATATGTATATATATATATATATATATATATATATATATATGAATAGAAAATTGACTTTTACTATGCTTTACCTAAATAAATATACTTTTACATACTTTTAGTGTTCTAATGTATACTCTCATCAGCCAACTAATGGGGAATTCAAGATGGCGGCACCTGAAGGTACTCTGTGTATAACAATGTTTTTAATAAACTACCTGCACTTTCAAAGCCCTTAGTGCCTCATTTTAAATGTCAGGGACTCCAAAATTTTACCAATGAAGTTTGGAGTTAGTTTGAGCTTGTTAGTAGTATGAAAATAGTGTTTTTTGCATGGGTAACCCTTTGCGCTGTATTTCAGAATGATGGGGATGAATGAAAGTGTTTTGTACTCGTTATCATGTTTTCCTACAACCAAATTCCATTTCACACTGGAGTTTTCCTTTAACCCTTCAGCAACAAACAACTGCTGAACATAACTACACAATCCAGACTCCCACAGCGTCTGTTAGAGGCGTAAATCACCAATCACCGCCTTTAAGAAAGAACAGAAACTCCTGGGCCGTATTTTTCCATTCAGCATGGACTGAGATTAACCTTGGGAAATTTCCCTCTCTGAGAAACACAGGCCAGCTCGTGTTCACGTCTCACTCAAGCGACATACAAGTAACAATGGCTGAGAATAGAAAAACACAGCGTCTGCCACGACAGCTGAAAAAACACAGCGTAGAGCGGAGAGACTTCAATACTTGTATTTTTTTTACATTGTACTATGAATCTCTCCTGTGATTCAGTGATTTTTCCATATAATGCCTTTAACAGTGCAGCATTACTACTGAAAAACACGTGCCTGATCCTAATAGTACCTACAGCTTGATGTAGAGTGGCTTGGCGTGCATTTGTGTTTAGCCCTATATATAGCCTCTATAACCATATTCATAACATGTTATAATGCATTCATAAGGAATTACAAACATGGCTATAAATATGTATAAAAAAATCAGGTCCCACTTTATAATAAGTGTCTATGTACTATGTAGTTACTATGTAGTTACACGGTAACAATCCATGTAACTACAGTGTAACTACTGATGAAGTACACATTGTTACAGATTAACTGCAGAGGTACAGGTTATGTAATTACACATGTGTATTAAGGTTCATTTTGACTTGTGTAAGTACACATGTGTACCAGAGTGAGTGTACTTACACATGTAATAGAGCAAGTGTACTTACACATGTGTAACAGTTTGAGTATAAACTTATCCAACAGCTATTGTCTACTGCACACACTATTACACGTGTGTAAGTACACTCACCCTGGTACATATGTGTACTTACACAAGTCAAAATTAACCTTAATACACATGTGTAATTACATAACCTGTACCTCTGTAGTTAATCTGTAACAATGTGTACTTCATCAGTAGTTACACTGTAGTAACATGGATTGTTACCGTGTAACTACATAGTACTTAGGGACACTTATTATAAAGTGGGACCAAAATTCATAACCCATTATAGCCATGTTGATTGTGCATTATGACTTGTGATCATAACACATTATAAGCTTAAAATAGTTTATTTACCTATCATTAATAATCTAGTCCCACAATGAAAGTCTGTCACCTTATTTGGAGCGCACAAAGACCTGTTATAACACATTATAATTGACTATAACTAATATTATATTCAAGACAAGAATAATTAATGAGTGGTTAAAAATATATTTATATGATTATTGGGGGTGTGTTTATAAGTCAGAAGCTATTTTAGTCATGAAAGTTTCTTGGTGTGGGCGTATAACATGTTATAAACACAGCTATTAATGCATTATAATCACAGTTCATGATGCAAAATAAACATGGCTATGATGAATTATACATTTTTATAAATATGTATGGCCATGTTTATAATGCCTTATGAATGCATTATAATGTGCTATGAGTATGTTTATAGAGTCTTATAGAGATGACATTCATAGAAAGTGTTACCAGAAAATCCAATGACACAGTGCCTTTAGAAGTCTCCTAATTAGTAAAAAGAGTCCATCTGTGTGTAATTTAGTCTCAGTATAAATACACCTGTTCTGTGAAGACCTCAGAGGTTTGTTAGAGAACATTAGTGATCAAACAGCATGATGAGGACCAAGGAACAAAACAGACAGATCTGGCATATAGTTGTGGAGAAGTTTATAACAGGGTTAGAGTTATAAAAACATATCCCAAGCTATAAACATCTAACAATCCAACAAAGCACTGTTCTTCATTCCACAATGGAAGAAGTATGGCACAACTGCAAACCTACCAAAACATGAGTTTCCACCCAAACTGACAGTCCAGGCAAGTAGAACACTAATTAGAGAAGCAGCCAAGAATCCCATGGTCACTCTGAAGGAGCTGCAGAGATCCCCAGCTCAGGTGAGAGAATCTGTCCCCAGAACAGCTACAGGGGTTGGACAATGAAACTGAAACACCTGGTTTTAGACCACAATAATTTATTGTGGTGACGGACAGTTCTGGTGGAAACAGGAGAGTTGAGGTGCACATTGAATTCTGCCGTGATTTGGGCAGCCGTGGTTTATGTTTTCTTGGATACAATCTGGGTTAGCACCCGAACATCCCTTTCAGACAGCTTCCTCTTACAGCGTCCACAGTTAATCCTGTTGGATGTGGTTGGTCCTTCTTGGTGGTATGCTGACATTACCCTGGATCCCTTTCAGACAGCTTCCTCTTACAGCGTCCACAGTTAATCCTGTTGGATGTGGTTGGTCCTTCTTGGTGGTATGCTGACATTACCCTGGATCCCTTTCAGACAGCTTCCTCTTACAGCGTCCACAGTTAATCCTGTTGGATGTGGTTGGTCCTTCTTGGTAGTATGCTGACATTACCCTGGATCCCTTTCAGACAGCTTCCTCTTACAGCGTCCACAGTTAATCCTGTTGGATGTGGTTGGTCCTTCTTGGTGGTATGCTGACATTACCTTGTTTTTCTGAGAAAATGATTCTTTCCTCTCTGGCTTTCTGATGGATACATCAGCTTCATGTTCCATATTTTGCCGGCTGCAGGAATAACGAACCTTGCTGGCTGGCTACTGTCACCAACTAGTGGAAGGGGCCTTCCTGAGATGGGATTCTGATAACAGTGGTGTTGTATTTTTTCTGCATTGGCCATCCAAGAACTTAATGGAGAGCTAAAACAGTTTGTAGTGCAGTGAAAAGTGGTCCTACTCAGTGTTGACTTAAGGGTCAAATCTGTAAACTTACTTTACAGATTTTTGCTTGGTAAAAATTTTTAAATCCCAATAAAATACAGTTAAGTTTGTGGGTGTAACATAAAAAAATATGGAAAGGTTCAAGGGGTATGAATACTTTTTCAGTGCCACTGCTGTAGGAATGTGTAGTTGGAGTATTGGTGTCACTAAACTGTAACCATATGCAGTGGATTACACCATCGGCTAATGGAAACAGAACCAAGCTCTCAAAATATGAACTAAACAAAGGCCTAACATGACAACATGGCCCAGCTATGCTGAATAGACACAGAAAAACAGCTGCACTTCAGCTGAGCAACAGCCCAGTGTGCTCTTCCTGCACCACCACATCAATATAGGAAACTTTCACCATGTGTAGAGGAACTTCCCTAACGACCAGATCGTCTGAAAACATGCTGTACACACGCCATACATGCTCCTATCTCCTCCAGCCATCTGCGGTCTGCTGCTCATCTCTTTCTCTTTCTCTGTGCTGCGTTTGACTGCAAATTCTTGAGAAAATTCAAAGTTCCTATTCTAAAAAAAAATAAAAAATCCACTGTGTGTAATATATTTTTAAAAAATGCTGTGTTCAAGTGACATCTTTGTTAAACTTGCTATTCAAACTTATTTTACATTGTTTTGGGTTAACATTTAAGCTGAAATCTCATTTGCATAGTTTCCACTTTAGCTAAAGTCTGACTCAGTTGCTTATGTGAGAAAATTAAAGCAACCGGTGGGTAAATTAAGCGATAAATGACGTATTTTGGGCAAAAGCCTTTCTTCCTTCTGCATCTAATTAAGTACACTAGACTCCCTTTTTCAGCGGCTGCAAATATGCCCATTGAAAATGAAACGAATGTATTTTAGTAGAATGTAAATTTATTAAAGAATATATTAGTTGGACTTGAGTTTGTCTGGAGTTTGTCTGAGTCTCTGCACGGATCACCTTCATACTAGACTACATACCTCTGCTACGTTCTTGCTGGAGTGTGGGGGGGTGGGGGGGGGGGATGTGTGCAGGTGTAATGATGGATCACAGTATAAACCAATAGGGTGTAGGAATGGTGTATGTTTATACTTCTCTACATCCAATCACAATCAGATTCACTCTATCTGGATGGAGAGATTTATCTGGATAGGATTTTTTAAACAAGCCGGAATGAAGCTGAAATAAAATAGGAGTAACAAGACTTTTTGCCAAAACAAGAGGGCAGAAAAAAGCACTACCCCTGCTGCCCTAAAACATCTCTCAGAGGTTACTTTTGGGTAGTGTACCTCTTGGTGAGAGACCCATTCTGCTGGGTATGCCTTTACAACACACTCAAAGACGTTTTGCCCAGTTTACAGTCATTAAGAGCAGCAACACCATTGGACTGAGAGAAGCAGGATGGTCATTTTAACAAATTGCCTACTATTTAGGCTGTCTGTCAGTCAGCCACTGTTGCCTTTGTTTGAAGGAACCTGGCCGGCTACAGGCTGAAACTGTATCATCTTTATCGATGAATCCAAGTTCTTGAACCAGTTCTGTTTGGGCTTATAAGAACTGTGTGCATGCTTTTCAGCGAATCAGCCCACGTTTCCACCAGTTTTAGTGGAACCGTCAAAATGTCACATCATACGTTATCAACAGAACCTAGTATTCTTCAATTCCCACTGTGAAAAATCATTCCTGGTTTCGGAACCTACTTTTGTTAGTAGAAACGGTGTGAACCGGTTCAAAAATAGGTGCAAGAACCAGAACCGTTACGGTGCCGGTTCCACACAGTTTGTCGTTGCATTTTATTCATAACTAATCATTTTCTGGGGGCCCCAGGCCAACTCGGGGCCCTAGGCAGTTGATTGGATGGCTTGCTTTGTTGCAATGGGCCTGAATTCGGCACTCTACTTTTAGCTGTGTGGGGGAAAAGTTTAATCATAAACAACCCCTGATTTTAGCTGACTCCACCCTCAGCTTTTTCAAATGTGAAAAAAGCTTAAAAATGGGTGGGGTAGTTTGGGAGAGGCACTGGGTGATGTATGGGTTTAGAGGCAGGGAAGGAGGCAGAGTTGATTGGCTGAGCTGCAGCAGCAGCAGTGTGCCTCCGAAACCTACTTTTGTTGGGTTTTTGTTTGGTGCGAACCGGTTCAAAAACAGGTACGAGAACCAGAACTGGGCCGGGCCACCTTGGTGTAAAAGTGTTATTAGAGACTAGTTATTTGCTAGTATTTATCTAGTGGGAGGGGCCTCCTTGAGGGGGATTCTGATAAAAGTGGTGTTGTATTTTCCTGCATTGGCCATCTGAGAATTTAATGGGGAGCTCACACAGTTTGCCATTGCATTTAATTCATAACCAGTCATTGTCTGGGGGCCTCATGCACTTGATTGGATTGCTTTCCTTGTTGCAATGGGCCTGAATTCTTTTTAACGTTTTTCTGTGTGGGGAAAAGTTTTCTTCATAAACATTAGAGTTTGTCAGCGAAGAGCCAGTGAAGAGCTCTCTCAGCTTGGCTCAGTTTCCACTGTTGTCAGGTCCTCCCTGTTTTACAGGCCGTTTCTGACTGTGCCAGATCCCGGCCTCGTCTGTCACGGATTGTGCACGGTGATGTCAGCGGACAGCCATGAGGAGAGAGAGAGGAGGGAGGGATGACATCATCTCATTCTGATGCTTCACGAGTTTAATAATTATTGCCTCTGAAGGTCTGCGCAGGCTGGGGTCAAACAGATGCATAGCTGAGTAATGCATGCAGGGCGTTCATCTGCAGCTACGCCGGGACACGGTCCCGCGAGCGCCAAGTGACTCCTCCAGCTGAGAGAGAATCCCAGTTTAATCCTGCAGTGATTTTTAAAGGGAATCCGTCTCTCTTTCTCTCTCTTAGTTGGACTCTCTCTTAGTTTTAGTAGGGTGAGATCATGCTTTGATCAGTGGATGACGGGTGGGAAGATAAGGGCTGGACAGGAGGAGAGCGTGCCTGACTGAGAAGTTCCTGAAGGGTGGCGTTGGTGAGAAATGCTGGTGTTGGTGATTAATGCTGTTCATGGGAAAGCTCTTAATCTGAATTTCACTTTAAGGGAGGAAGAAAGTTGTGACACCACATGAAGATTGTGGTGAGATGAGCAACTTTAAAATTATGTTTTGGAAGGAAGTATGGGAGGAGAGTGTAGAAGACCTTCTTTACTTAGACTACACTGTGAAAAATCTTTCTGGAAGCAGTGTTTCCCACTGCTTACTGTATTCAGATTTACAGTATTTTATCATTTAATAAAAAAAAACATTACAGTATTAGAATTAGTAGAATTAAAAGCTCTGGGTGATGTATGGGTTTAGAGGTAGGGCAAGAGGGAGAGCTGATTGGCTGAGCTGTAGCAGCAGCAGTGTTCCTCTGATAGCAGCGAGACACAGAAGGTTGGATGTCAGCAGGGGGACGGTCAGAATTATTGATTGATTGATCTGCATATTGATTGATTGATGTGTCTTTGTACCAAAGTACATGGGCACATCATCCATGCCTATAGCACAGTTGAACCAGAGAGGGCACTGCAGAGGCAGAAATAAAAGCAATAAAAGTGTTTTTTTTTAAGATTGTGAATGAGGACTGGTATGTTTCATTACTTCTAAGGAACACATTTCAGATATTGATGGACAAACATAAGGTTAGTGTTTAGTGGCTCTTTAAGTAAGATAGAAACACAAAACTAATTATTAACTAATTCGGAAAGTATGTACAGATGTACAGATTCCTCCCTCAGACGAAGTCTGCTGTCTAATCATGCTGTTTAACTGATCTAGTGATCTAGACACCATCCTTCAACAATGCCACAAATGAATATTAGAGCTGTATTCCTTAATCATTTCCTAATTTCCTAAAAAAAAGATTAGAAGCTGAAGAGTCACAGAACACAGCAGCAGGGGATTCTGGGGTATATATAGAAGGAGCACTTCCTTTGAGCCTCAGAGAGAGAAAGCAAGCCTTCAGAGAGAAGAGGAATGAGGGGACTGAAGGAGGAAGAGTCAGATTTAGACTTGTGGGAGGTTGAAGAGAAAACGTCACAGATAGAACATACACTTCTGCTCTACATATCATCATCATCATATCTCAATATTACACACTGAAACAGAGGAGTGATGTATGGGTTTAGAGGCAGGGCAGGAGGGAGAGCTGATTGGCTGAGCTGCAGCAGTAGTGTGCCTTTGATAGCGGTGAGACGAAGACCACTTAAAAATTATTAGGTTCTTTACCAAATTGAAAACCTCTGATATAAAATAATTGAGAGGAAGATGGATGAAGATGGATGATCACAAGCCTTCAAACCAAACTGAACTGCAATTTTTTTTTTTGCACTGGAGTGGAGTGGCATAAAGTATCCAAAAGCAGTGTGTAAGACTGATGGAGGAAAACATGATGCCAAGATTCATGAAAACTGTAATTAAAAACCAGGCTTATTCCACTTTCTTAAAACTTTATGAATATGAACTTGCTTTCTTTGAATTATTTGATGTCTAAAAGCTCTGCATCTTTTTTGTTATTTCAGCCATTTCTCATTTTCTGCAAAGAAATGCTCTATTTTGGA
This sequence comes from Astyanax mexicanus, assembly GCF_023375975.1. NCBI lineage: Eukaryota > Metazoa > Chordata > Actinopteri > Characiformes > Acestrorhamphidae > Astyanax > Astyanax mexicanus. The sequence continues at coordinate 5,978,666 of NC_064420.1, read as the reverse complement.
ATTTGGGAGGGATGTTGTCTGTAGTTTATAGAATAAAACAACAATGTTCATTTTACTCAAACATAAACCTATAAATAGCGAAATCAGAGAAGCTGATTCAGCAACTGAAGTTGTCTCTTATTTTTTTTCTAGAGATGTATATATGGTGTTTAGTACGCATTTATATATAAATTAAATATACATGTCTCACATAAAATAATTCAACATATAATACCCTATTAAAATAAATCCTATAGGTATTTATAATATATGTGTATATACCCATTTTTTGTGTATTTCATATATGTTATAAAGTTATATCTTCATATATCAAGTGGATGTATAGAATATGAAAATGTGATAATAATATACATTTTTACAGGTAACATGTACCGTACATACAATATGGAAACACCACTCCTTTTTTTTTTTTTTTTGGCCCGCCACCACCCCCCCTCTTCGGAGGACTATTAGTACTCTATTGTTTATTTATTTGATTATGTACATGATCTGTTTTTTTGTGAGTATATTTAAGGGGGATTACAATTACAGGGATTTGTGGGAGGGTGCTGGGGGATAATGAAAAGGGGATAATTGGGGGAAGATGAGATAACATGGGAAAAAAAACGAATAGAAAACAAGTTTGAAAGTAAGACTGATAGAGGTGGGAAGAAACAAGTAAATAAATATATATCTATTTGTATGTTTTGATGACTAAACAGAGACATGAACATGTGTTCTGATTTTGTCTGATTTTTGGTCCATTCATTTAATTTGTGTGTGTGTATTTGGGAACACCACTCCCGATGTAGAGACATATATATATATACATATATATATATATATATATATATATATATATATATATATATATATATATATATATATATATATATATGTATATATATATATATATATATATATATATATATATATGTATATATATATATGTATATCAGATTTTAATAAATATTTTTCTAAAAACCAAAACTGTACTGTATCACAGTGCCTTAAAAAAAAAAACATGAAACAATAGTTATTATGAATAAACATGAGAGGGGAAATTTGTCACGATACACTCATACAGTCATATTTTCCTGCGGCTATTGTGGAAATGTGTGCCAGCTGGCAGGCTGTGGCTGTGTGGGTGTGGAAGGATGTTTGGTTAATAGTGAGTGGATGTCAGGAGCTTTGTCCAGTCAGGGAAAGAGGTGGACCTTACTGATTTTGTTCCATTCTGATGAAACTTCCTGCCATGGGAATACCATTCTGACTAAGGTTTCATATTGTATCAAAGTATTTCACTGTCATTTCCTGCTAAAGAAAATGAAATACATTGTTATTTCCTGTTTGTGCAAAAATATGAAAGCAATTTGGGGAGAGTTGGGTAAGATGGGACATTTTTTACATTCAGTATCAGTCAAAAGTTTGAAAAGACCTTCTCATCAGGTGTTTTTTTCTTTATTTCTTAATTTACTTTATATTCTACATTCTATATTAATATTAAACACATGAAAACAAGTAAGATTCACATATGGAATTATGTAGTAAACAGTAAAAAAAGTGTTAGTCCTCCACCTGACCCAATCCCCTGATCTAAACCTGATGAACTGAGATGGTGATTTGAGGTGATTTAATTGGGATGAGCTGGAGCTTCACAGCGTGAAAGAAAAGCAGCAACTATTGTTCAGCACCTCCAGGAACTCCTTCCTTCAAGATGCTGAGAAAACTATTCCAGGTGACTCTCCCTCATGAAGACACTGAGATTAAAATACCAAGAGTGTGAAGTCCTTAAAGATACATGTGCTACCTATTTAGAAGAATCTAAAGTATCATTATACAATTTTCTGGTTGTTTAACACTTTTGTCCTTTATAGCTTTAATATAATCTTCAATATTAAATTTACAATGTAAAAAAAATCATAAAAAAACTAAGAAAATACAACAAAAAAAGAAAAAAAAAAGAAATGCAATGTTTGGCATCAACTAAAACTTAGTTACTAGTTTAATTACTTTAATTAATCAATTATACAACATAAAACAGGTGGCTCATCTTGCCTCATATTAGATTGCATTGAACCTCAGCAAAAAAGTTGTGTGCTAAATTTAAGAGCCACTAAACCCTAAAATACAGTGTTTACTAATAGATGAAATGTGTGAAATAAACCAGTCCTGCTAAAATTATAAATTAAATTTCTTTAAAACAAACCCTTAAAAAGGCTCAGGTTTAACTGTGCTTTAACGGCCAGATTAGGAAGATTTCTGATATAACATTTTTTTTTTATATAATTTTATTTCAATTTTTTTCCCATTTTCTCCCCAATTTATATGGCCAATTACCCAAACCCACTCATTAGGACTCCCCCTATCACTAGTAATGCCCCAACATCAGGAGGGTGAAGACTAACACTACCCACCCAGAGGGAGCAGGGCCAATTTTGCTCCCTCTGACCGCCGGCAGCTTGATGGCAAAGCTGCATGGGGGGAATCGAACCTGCGACCTCCTGCTAATACTGGCAGCGCTTTAGACCACTGGACCACTCGGCGCCCTTTTTTCTGATATAACATTTTAAGCTGAAATACTGTAATTAACGAAGGATATTGATAAGACCAAGTAAGACCTACTGTACCTGATAGTATGTCAAAATCTTCACTGTAAGCCTGTATAAGTTGAATTTACTAAAATAGTAATTAGAGGTAATCAGTTGCCTCCTATCTTGCATTTTACAGCCTAAAAGGAGACTGAAGGGAGTAAACCCCCAAAACAAACAGATTAACTGAAAAAGTCCAAAAAAGCATCACAAAAGAAGAAGGATTGAGGATGCAGTTATTGCAAACATTATTTTGTCTCTTCCAATGCTTTTGCTCGCAAGAAAAACAGGTGGGCTTAGAAAAGGATAGCGGTACTTGCTTTTACTGCTTCCTACATAGATACAGATCAGTTTAAATCATAACATAACATACTAAAATAAAGTTTACCTAGGGTAGCCTGGGGAAATGAATACACACTGATGGTGAGTGTCAGAAACTGAGGGAAAAGCCAATAGAAAAGAAGTGAACCACCAAGAACAACCAATAGAAAGAGCTGAGCTGATAAATTTGAACCCTCTACTCAAACCCCCCCGGTGGGGGGACACCCAGCCTACTCTGAGCTTTTCTCGTAGGTCCAGCTGTTGTGGGTTCTATGATTAGGTGGTATTAGTTTAGAGCTCTGATCCCTCATTAGGGCAGACTTCCCGTTTTGAGTGATTGGGCTGGGTGGTGGTGATAGTGGGGGTGATGGGGGGATGCCTGGCAGGGGGTCTGGGATTTCTTCAGTTTGTATTTGACCCATATAACTAATATATCTACTGTAGATTGTAAATACTGTAGGACGTAAATGTTATATGGTCTGTTGGTGTTGGTAGACCACGTAATATGGTAATACATTTTTTTACTACACCGAACATCCCTTTCAGACAGCTTCCTCTTACAGCGTCCACAGTTAATCCTGTTGGATGTGGTTGGTCCTTCTTGGTGGTATGCTGACATTACCCTGGATACCGTGGCTCTTGATACATCACAAAGACATGCTGTCTTGGTCACAGATGCGCCAGCAAGACGTGCACCAACAATTTGTCCTCTTTTGAACTCTGGTATGTCGCCCATAATGTTGTGTGCATTGCAATATTTTGAGGAAAGCCGTGCTCATACCCTGCTAATTGAACCTTCACACTCTTACTCTTGATCTTACTGGTGCAATAATGTGCAATTAATGAAGATTGGCCACCAGGCTGCTCCAATTTAGCCATGAAACCGCCCACACTAAAATGATGACAGGTGTTTCAGTTTCATTGTCCAACTCCTATAAGCGTAACTTAAGCACAGAGAAGATGGAAAATCAATCAGAACCATTGCACAAACATTGCCCATAGCCAAAACAAATGTTTGGAATGTCCTGAAGAAGAAATCTACTGTTTACAGAAGAATTAAAGAACATAAGAACAAAAGCTTCACCAGAAGATATAAAACAATAATTAGGTCTAATAAACCCTGTAGAGCATGCATTTTACCCTACAACAAAATACATCAGCTGAAAAAGACTCTTATGAAAGGCTGGGTATCAGATCCGGATGTAAATATCTGGTAATAATATATATAATATCTGTTTAAGGTTTACAGAAGAAATAAAGGGTTGGGTTACTTTAATAGGGGACAGTATGTTGGAACATCTGTAAATTAAATGTTTGGCACTATCTCAAATACAAGCCTACAAAAAACTAGTTTCTAGAACTCTTTCTATTTGTAAACAAAACTTAAATTCAGTTTTTTTTTTTACTTTAATTTCATTTTCTGCATTGTAGATCATCCAGACTATGAAGAAAAAATATCATTATTTAATAAACAAAACAGAATATGTTTTATGTTTTAAATTATTTAAAAGTAGACACCTCCTGCTTAGATTTTTCAGTTTTGCACAGTCACCTGGAGTCACCTCAAGCGTTTTTTTAAAGTTAACGTCTGTGCTGAACTCGTCAAGCGTTAATTACTTGAATTTCTTGTCTCTTAATGTAAAGTTTGAGAGCATCAGTTGTAAAGTTGTGAAGAGGTAGAGTTACAGGTATACAGTGAATAGCTCTATTTGAGTAATGTTCTAATCCTTATTATGACTCAACTAAATAATGAAAAAAATATTTAAGAAATGAAGTTCAGTCAATTAGAAAAAATTCAAGAACTTATCCTCAGGTGCAGTCACCGCAAAGACCATCAAAAATGTTATGATGAAACTGGACCTCATCAGGACCGCCCCAGGAAAGGAAGAGCAAGAGTTTCCTCTATTGCACAGAATAAGTTCGTCAGAGTTACCAGCCTAAGAAACCACAAATTAACCTAAAGGCTTCTTTTACAGAGTATTTTGTTTGTTTATCACTTTTAAATTACCACATAATTCCTTATGTGTGCCTTTATATTCTGGATAACTTCAGTATTCATTTACAATATAAAATGTTGACTGGTACTGTATACTCAGGTTAAGATTACAATATAATAATTTAAGATATTGCCAACAAAAGGTGGGTTAAGTAAAAAAAACAGGTTTTGATTGATTGCTACATTAATAATGTTTATAGTAGTATTCTGGTGTACTGTATGAAAATCCCACTTACATAATGTGCTGTGTAAACACTTAGATTCATTTTAATTGAACTAAATTTGGATTGTTTTACAGTGAACACAGACTGCAGACTCTGCACGGTGGAAGTGTGATATTCTGAACGTGTAGAAAAAGAAAAAAAGCGAAGAGAGACACTTGTATTTTAAGTCCAGCGTGTTTTTGTAGTTTATAGGCCTGTAATTGAATACAGTGTAAAAGGAAGTGTAACATTAAACACATTCAGATGTGAAGCTGTTCTCTGGAACTCTCTGTCCGGCAGCTAGAGGGGGATGAGGAGGGATCGGGGACGCTGCACGGTGCCGGGTGGCTTGGGTTGCACAGTGGTCATTCCAGTGCAGGCCGAGAGCGGCTCTCGGGTTACGGGTGGGAAATCTCGCTCAGCATGGGTTCAACAGGTGACGGAGGGTCCGGGAGAGGGGGGGCTGTCATAATGACCCACTGCCTGCTCTTCAGCAGGGATCCCCGGCCTGTAATTAATTATCATTAGGGATGAGCTCATGCTGTTATTTATAGTGGTCCCCCGGTGCGGTGCGAGAGAGGTTTGGAGAGTGGAAGGGAGATGGAGGCGGGGTTTAACGGTGGAAGGAGGATGTCTGAGCTTTAAACTACAAACATTAAAACATACTGTATAACTGCACTGTTTAATACAGTGCTTCCTACCCAGCTCACAGAGACCAACGTTATAAGAACATTTAGCAATGTTTTTAAAGAGCCACTAAACCCTAAACCATATTATTTTCCATTAATAGCTAAAATGTGTTATTTAAAATAATAAAACATACCAGTCCTGCTTAAAATTTCTATAAACATTTCCTAACCTTTAAAAAACGCTTTTTGTTTTTTTGGTAATTTCTGCCTCTGCAGCGCCCTCTCAGGTTCAACTGTGCTATAGGATTTTATACTGGCAATCAACATGACCGCCCCCCCCTGCTGATGTCCAATCATCTGCGTCTCACCTCTATCAGAGGCACACTGCTCAGCCCAGTAAGCTCTCCCTCCGAGCGCCGCCATTACTGTACTGATAATAACATAGACATATATATATATACATAGACTCCGCATAGCATAGCAGCTGGCGGCAGGAGGCAGGCTATGCGGAGCCTATGTATATGTATATATATATGTCTATGTTATTATCAATACAAATATGGCGGCGCTCGGAGCTGAAGCTAGCGTTATGGGATGTAAACAGAGGTTTTTAATAAGCTTCTTTTTAACTTTTTAAGTTATTAATGCCTTGTTTTGAATGTCAGTGCTCTCCAGATTCTAGCAAGGAGGTGTGGAGCTACTTTGAGCTGGATAAGGGTGGAAAAAAAACAATTTATCGGGCAAATTATGCCCCGTGTCTCCCAGTCTGAAGGGTGTTTGAACAAACTGTTAAAATGTCTGGATCTCAGAACGCTGTGGGAGAACGGAGGCATGCTATTTATTAAAAGTACGTACCTTTTATCATGTTTTACTACAACAAAAGTCCATTTAACTGCACGTGTATAAAGATTTTGGTATAAGTCAGCTCCTTCCCCTCCCTATAAGGCGAGCTCTGAGAGAGGCTGGGATGAGGTTACACCGCCAATTATTTTATCAGTTCCTCTGGCCACAGGCCAGCTGGCGAGGGGTGTAAATCTGCTGCGGTTCGAGCCTCTCGCCTCTGAAGTCCGCAGGAATTCATTTGTCAGCTCCGCTTTGGGGGACCTAGATAAATGAGGACTGTAGGATTCCTCTGTGGGGGGGTGGGGGGGCGGGGTGAACAGGGAGTGAGACGGAAGAAGCTCGGGGTCTGCTGATAAAAAGCACGACTACGAGATGGAGAGCCCATCGCATGACACTCTAAATCTCTGTGCGCTGGAGAGGGGCAGTAAATCAAAGCCTCCAGACCAAGGGGGTGTAGCAATGACCCTGAATTCCAACCGTGCTGGGTTTCATCCCCACGCCACGCACCACCCCACCAACATCACTACGCTCTGGTGAAGGTCCCCCTCCCCATTCAGAAAATATGTACAGCTACGCTGATATATATATATATATATATATATATATATATATATATATATATATATATATATATATATGTAGTGTAATATACACCTTCACATATAATGTCTTTCTGTATTTCTTAATTTAATTAATTTTATTATTAATATTAAAGACCAAAAAACAAATTAAGGGACACATATTGAATTACATAGTAAACCGTAAAAAAGTGGGTACCACTTTAAAATAAGGCTCCTTTATAAAGGGTCTATAAATATTTTATAAAAGGAATTTATTTATGGTTATAAATTAAGTTGTAGATACTTTATTACTTATGTAATAAAATAATATAGAAAAAAATAAAATGAGATGAGTTTCTTTGATTTGACCAAATTTAAAACCTCTGGAATATAATCAAGAGGAAGATGGATGATCACAAGCCATCAAACCACCAAGCTGAACTGCTTGAATTTTTGCACCAGGAGTAAAGCAGCATAAAGTTATCCAAAAGCAGTGTGTAAGACTGGTGGAGGAGTTGCTTCATGGCATTTTTTATTTGCATAATGGGTCCCCTGTTTCTTCTCACCATCAGTGTGTAGTCTTACTACATGATTTAACTTATTTAATTTTAGAACACAAGTTGCACAGTAATTGATTAGTAATATTTAATGGCTTTTCTGGAGGATGTTGTACTTCTGGAAATTAGGCAACAGTTGATTTCACCCTAAATCCCACAATCAGATGCTCGATGCAATTATTTTTTGATATATTTATTAACCTTTTTTTTTTTTTTTACAGTGCAGTGTTGAATATCTCCATTGAACCTTTATTCACCAACTTCCAAAGAAGAGGAGGTTTGTCTATGGTTGAACGCTCTAAATTTAAAACATCCATGATGTTGATTGATTTTATGGCAGATATAATGGGACACACACCTTCCAAAAAGTTCCACATTTGTCTCATTCATTTACAGAATATTTACTCAAGTCCTGGGGATCATTCAATTGTTTTTCTCAGGTCTTTTGGGACCTCCTGGATGAGTTGTTCATGCCCTTTTGGAGTAATTTTGGCAGGCTGATCACTCTTGCGAAGGTTCACCAGTGTTCCATGTTTTCTCTATTAGCGAATAATAGCTCCTACTGTGGTTCTCTGGAGTCCCAAAACTTTAGAAATGAATTTGTAACTTTTTCTAGACTGATAGATGATCAGCGATTTTTTTCTCATCTGTTTTCTCATCTGTTCTTGAATTTCTTCAGATCAGGGCATAATAAGTTGCTTTTTGAGATCTTTTATCTGCTTCATGTTGTCAGACAGGTTCTATTCAGGTGATTCCTGATTCTACAGGACTGGCAGTAATCAGGCCTGGTTGTGGCTAGTAATGAAATTGATCTCGGCTTTTCAAAAAATTTAGTTAATCACAGTTAATTAATGGGGGGCAATTACTTTTGTACATGGCGCCAGTTGGTTTGGATTGCTATTTGTCCTTAATAAATAAAATGATAATTTAATAACTGCTTTTTATGGTCACTTTATTAAATTCTCTTATATTAAAGTGTGTTTGTTAATGTGAAAATTGTATGTATATATGACAAAAACAAAAACAAAAGAAATCTGTAAGTAGGCAAATACTTTTTTTACAGCACTGTCAATTTGTCCATTCTAAATTATAAAAAGTCTGCAGACAATAGTAATGCACTGTAACCTGGCTTGAGTTATAATTCTATAGTGAGAATTTAAAATGAATTTTGAGATTTATTGAAATTTCACATTTAACTGCACACAGATACACTGTGCCCGCATGAATTTAGCAGTCAGTCAAAACAACGCAGCCACATTCCATCAGGCGTTTGTTGCAGGCTGCTGATCTGGCAGAGCTGAGGGTTTACAGTGGGAATTGTGAGAGTATAGAGTGTGTTATGGCTGAGGAGCCGGATACTTACTCTCTCATCCCTTTCCCACCAAATCCATCAGCAGCTGGGATGGCAGACGGCCCACAGAGCTCACACGTTATCTCACCATCCACCACTTTACACCAGCGTTTAAAACGAGACGACGCCCACCACCGCTCCCACACGGGCAGAGCAGCACACGGAATCAGATACGGCACTGTTACAAATTCATTACAGTTCATTTAATGGCAGGATATTATCTTCTGTATGGTGAAGCTTTCATGTGAAAGAATTTAATATCATAAAAAAGGGATGAAGAATTTAGTATAGACAGTTAAAATCTCTGTCTCTCTCCCAAACACACATTTGCTTTTATAAATTGCAGAATCGATACACTATCATACAGTGTGAGTAGAGTAACTTCATGGTTCAAGGTCAAATTAACCTGTGTTTTACCATATTTTAACACAACACATTCAACTTCAGTGGAAAAAAAGGTAAAAATATATAAAATATATATTGTATGGTCACCTGTGGGGAAGGTAGGAATAAATACACACTGATGGTTAGTGGGAGGGGGTGTTGTGCCGAATTCAGCACCCCCACCAGGAAAAGCACCCTCTCAGTAAGTAAGTATGTAAGTAAAAAGTGCTTTTATCAAGATGATAGTGTGTCTGCACTGCCAAGAGGGGGTGCTTTTCATGGCGGGGGTGCAGATTTCAGCACTACTATGGCGCCTAATTCAGCATTCAAGTTTTACTCAAAAATGTAATACAATCTTTACACTAAATCTTACTCACATGAAAAGATCTCAGCAGCCCTATTCTTACTAGTTTCAGTTCCTTTCAGAATGAGCCATTGAAGGGCTGTCACTTTTATGAAAATAGGCTATTGCTTGCCACGCCCCATGTATATGCTGAGATTTTACCACATATTAGTGTTAACTTGCACTAAATGGTAAAACACGAACAAGCTAGTTCATGCTTAACTGCGATAGAAGCATAAAACCCATTAATTGAAAGTATTAACATCTCCCTCGTCTGCTAACTTGCCACAGACAGTAGGTACAGATCCCTCCCTTAGAAGAAGTCTTGTGTGGGTTGATAGATAAGTTTATAGGTACGGTCGAGACCAAAGTGGAAATACAAAATCACACAAAAAAGTGAGTTGCATAAATATTAAGAAGAGGAAAAAGTGTGATTAATTGTGATTAAACACAGAATGTTGTTGTGATTAATCTGATTCTTTTTCAATTAATTGACATCACTACTTTTTATAGTATGTTTTACTGGCAACTGTACATTTGCTGCTAAGACAATTCAGTCTGAAAATTTTTGAAGAATATTGCGCTGCTCTGATGAGCATGATGATGAAGTGGGGGGCTGTTGTCCAAGAAAGAGGCCCCTGTTCCAAACCTGACACCCTCGAGCGTGACTAAAGTTTGCAGCTGACCACATGGACATCCGGAGAAATGTTTTATGGTCAGATTAAATTCCATTTACACTAATGAGATTTCTGAACTATGTAAAATGTGCAGGATTTTACACTGAGTACATCTCTCGAAAGTGAAGCCAGTCTAGCAGGTCTAGCGTCCCTGCTGGCTTGTTGCAGTATGATGGGTAGCTCCGCCCATTTACACTCTTTCATGTGCTCATATTGGTTTTCTTATTTGTTGACTATTTGTTGACATGTGCTTACATTAGTGCTAATAATCACTGTAGAAAAGTAAGGACAGTGAGGTCTAGCGCCTCTGCTGGCTGTTTGCAGTATGATGTGTAGCTCAACCCATCCCCATATGTTGCGATAAATCTTTCCTGTGTGATCATTTTTTAAAAGGTAACTAAACCCCCTAATTTTTGCTGACTCCACCCTCATCTCAAATTTGAAAAATGCAAAAAAATAGGAGGGGTAGTTTGGTAGGGACACTTGGTGATGTATGGGTTTAGGAGCTAGGCAGTAGTGGTGGGCTGATCAAGAGGGGGGAGGGTATTATTGATTGTCTGACTGTCTGTACCAAAGTGCAGAAGTTGCATGTTTCATTACTTCAAAGGAACGCATTTCATCTATTCATGAAAAAAACTGGTTCTGAGAAGGCGTGGCTACACTTCAAGTGATTGACAACCAGTTTTTTGGAAATATTTAAGAGCAAACCAGTATGAGGTGCTCATCTCTGGAGGAAGCCTTTTAGTGTTTAGATTAATTTTCTTTATCTTCATGTTTTTAAAGTTTTTGTAATAAAAAGATTCGTAAACAGAACAATACACAATATCCACTACACAGAAGACAGATGCTGAATAAATAAACAAAGAACATTGTTCTTACTGTAAGGTTTTTTTCAACCAGAGTAGAAAATCTAATTTTTAAAAATCGAAATACTAAAATCCTATTTTCTGTGCATCAGGCATATATAGAGGTAAACATGAGTAAATTAAGCAGTAAGTAGTTTTAGGTTCTCGTTAGTAACAGGACGTGAACATCCTAAGGGCATGCAGTGTGACTGGTTCTAAGGGCATCCTGCTGGGCTAATAAGAGGAATTGCAGGTAGCCTCTCCTCGGTGTGAGAGGACCCTTGCTGGGCTAAGTTGCCCGGAATGTTTGGAATGGTAAAAACCACCCAGAAGGAGCCGGAAAAATATTACCAGTGATGGAATGTAGTAAATTATTAACTTTGCCGGGAATTGAACCCAGGATTTGGTCTGTGAGCTTGTTTGCGTGGATGACCCTCTTTAGATAACTGTATAAATAGTTGTTAAAGTCTCATTGGTAGGTGCTGGAATTACAGAGGTTTGGACACACCTCTTCTCATTCAATGTGTTTCCTTCTTTTTATGATTTTTTTACATTGTAAATTTAATTATGAAGACTATAAGAAAAATTAAGAGACCACTTCAGTTTCTGAATCAGTTTTTCTGATTTTGTTATTTATAGGTATATGTTTGAGTAAAATGTACATTGTTGTTTTATTCTATAAACTACAGACAACATTTTTCCCCAAATTCTAAATAAAAATATTGTCATTTAGAGCATTTATTTGCAGAAAATGAGAAATGGCTGAAATAACAAAAAGATGCAGAGCTTTCAGACCTCAAATAATGCAAAGAAAACAAGTTCATATTCATAAAGATTTAAGAGTTCAGAAATCAATATTAGTTGGAATAACCCTGGTTTTTAATCACAGTTTTCATGCATCTTGGCATCATGTTCTCCTCCACTAGTCTTACACACTGCTTTTGGATAACTTTATGCTGCTTTACTCCTGGTGCAAAGTGAGCCCACTAATTGAGACTTGAACCCCCCACCATTTATATACAGTTTTTTGCTATTTTAAAATCAGACAAAGAAAACTTGAGTAAGAATAAAAAGCACATTTTAAATGATAATTTAATTTATTAAGCGGGATATATCCAAATATATCCAAACCAACCTGGCCCAAATGAATTAACTGTGACTAACAGCATATTTTGTAAAATTGAGGTCAATTTCTGTAGCCACAACCAGGCCTGATTATTGCCAGACCTGTAGAATCAGGAAATTAAGCAACATGAAGCAAATAAAAGGTCAAAAAGCAACATATCATGCCCTAATCTGAAGAAATTCAAAAAAGAACAGATAAGAAAACAAAGTCATTGACTTCTAGCAATGGTAGTCTAGTCTGGAAAATTTAATTTCTAAGGCTTCTAAGGTTTTGGACTCCAAAGGACCACCATAAAGGCTATTATTCACAAATAGAGAAAACATGGAACACTGATGAGCCTTTCCAGGAGTGACCGGCCTACCAAAACTACTCCAAAAGGGCATGAACAGCTCATCTAGAAGGTCCCAAAAGAACCTGAAACAGCATCTAAAGAATTGCAGGTTAAGGTCAGTGTTAATGATTGGCAAATGGTATCTATAGGAGAAAAACACTGCTGACTAAAAAGAACACAATGGCTCATCTCATATTTACCAATAAACATCTTGATAATCTCCAGGACTTTGGGACAATTCTGTGGACAGATGAGACGGAAGTGGAACTTTTTGGAAGGAGTTTTTCCTGTTACATCTGGCATAAAACTAAAAAAGTCAAACATGGTGGTGGTAGTGCTACTTTGCTGCTGTAGGACCTGGAAAACTTTCTGAATTATGCTCTTACCCACAAAAAAATTAAAGGAGAATGTCTGTCCATCAGTTTGTGATGTTAAGCTCAGTCATGACATGCTCTTTTAGTATTCATTATTTGATATTTTCTATAATGTTTGGGTCATGAGGCATGAGTATAAAAATGTAATTAAACTGAATAAAATCACATTTAAAAAACTGCAGACTATAAAAGACCCACTGAACTGAGTCTGGTTTAAATCACTCTTCTGATGGGACATGGTTATCTTCATGGGCGGGAAAGGGAGGCCGAGCATTTTTCTATTTTAGAGAGAGAAGATTAATTCCAGTGCTTCAGAAAACTGCAGTGATTAGTGGGAATACCATTTCTGTCTTATGCAGCAATAATGGGTATTATGCTGCATAAAGGGGTAAACAGATTCCTAACCATAGATATCTAGAGTGTTTTTATATCTGAATGTCTAGACTAGAGTCTGATTAAAGTTGCAAATGTGTTTGTTGAATTGTATACAGTATATTTGATTCGGTTAGTTTTGGTTTCACACTCTAGTTTAGGGAACAGACAAAACAATGTCATAATAACAGTCATATTACGCCCTGTCATCAATAGCTTTATTGGCTGTGTCTATTTTTTGAAACTGATTAGTTTGCAGAATTTTGTCAGTTCAGCAAGTTGTCTTTCCAGGTGTTTTGCCGAATTTTGATTCTCTCCCAGAATTTGACTCTTTTTAAATACAGGCTTGTTTCACATCAGAATGAGCGTAATAGATTCCCCTCGGATTCCTTTTATAAATAAGAGTTAATCTACAGTTACAGTAGATACGGAAAACAAATTTCAGCACTGCACCAGTTCTTTTTCTTCTTCTATTGCAGGGGTGTCCAAACTACGGCCCGCGGGCCATTTGCGGCCCGTTTTCTTTTTTGGAGCGGCCCGCGAGATATTTTAGAAATAGAATGAAAGTTGGCCCGCTGTTAAGCAGGTTTTTATAATTCAAAGATTCAAAGTTTGAACGCTAGGTGTCAGAAATGGGCCAAAGAGTCTAAAAGCGGAGAGAGTGCGCACTTATAACACAGAAAAACGGGCCAAAGAGTCTAAAAGCGGAGAGAGTGCGCATTTCTAGCGCAGAAAAACGGGGCAAAGAGTCTAAAAGCGGAGAGAGTGCGCATTTCTAGCGCAGAAAAACGGGCCAAAGAGTCTAAAAGTTGCCGTAATTAAGGAGTTTAATATTAAGAGACATCATGAAATGAAACATCAATTTAAAAAATCTTAGTTTACACAACACTGTCAAAGATACATAAAGATAGTAAGTCAAGTATAATGGTGTGTAAATGAAAGTAATCAGGAAAATGTATTATTTAAAGTGGTATATTTCATTATTTGTTTTATTATAGAGTCTGTGGCCCGTGACTTCACATATATTTCTCCTTCTGGCCCCCAACAAAAAAAAGTTTGGACACCCCTGTTCTATTGTTTATTCGGTGACAATAGCCTACTTATAACCTTGTTATAATTGGTCTGAAAATCTGAACCATTGAAAAAACTTTATTTTTACACTTTTACACAAACCAGGTCATGGTTCAGCTGATCCAGAGATCACTATTTTGGGTCAGTTTTGGTCCACAGTCCATAATTTGATTGGACCAAAAGAGGTCTGGATCTGTTGAACTGCGCTACTTCTCTTCTAATGTTGTTCAGCACAGGCGTCTGTTAGTTGACGTAGCAGAGCTGGGGATCGGGTGCTTTCCTCTGAGTGTGCTGTGATGCTACCCAATGATGCTACATCATTGGTAATAGGAAAAAAGAGGCGGAGCCTGGCTTCACATATGTCAGAGGAGACGTGTTTTAGTCTTCACCCTTCCAGTTTTAAGAACTAGTTTTAAGAACTAGTTATACCGTTCCTGAGTGTTTTTGTTGAAGCTTTCAAAGTTATTTGATTTCTTAAAGTAGGGGGGTTATTTAATTTTTAAGTTTAGTAATTCTTGACAAACTTACACAATAATACAAGAGGGAGTGCTATAACATGTAATATTGGCATTGCAGAGCATATATTACACATTACAGCACAAACCTTAAGTGAGTTAAAATAGTTACATTGCTGCTCTGTTTGTAGCTGTCCTATTTGGTTTGTAAGCGCTGCATCGTTGCTAGATTATCTGTATGTGGTTGAGCTATGGAGAGCTTTGGTTACAGTGCATTACCGGCTGATAATGGCACTCATAAAGCGCCTCTCAGCCAATCACATTGCAGGGTCGCAACGAACTATGGTATAATGTGGATTAGAACATTACTCAAATAGAGCTATTCACTGTATACCTGTAACTCTACCACTTCACAACTTTACTTCACAACTGATGCTCTCAAACACATTAAGAGACAAGAAATTAAAATAATTAACTCTTGATGAGTTCAGCAGCACAGCTGTTAACTGAAAGCCTGAATTCCAGGTGACTCTACCTCATAAAACTGACTGAGAAAATCCAGCCAAGATGTTTAAAGCTGTCATCTAAGGAAGAGGTGTCTATTTTAAAGAATCTAAAATCTGAAATATTCTGGTTTCTTTAACAATTTTTGTTACTAATTAATTACATATGTTTTTCTCCATAGTTTGGATGATTTTAGAAATATTAGGTGTGTTTCTTAAACTTTTGGAGTCCACACAACTGGTATACACACTCTCCTTTTCTCTCATTCCCAGACGCAGTGTCTCACACTCATTACAGACCGTTCTGTGGGAGACTCACCCCCC
This sequence comes from Astyanax mexicanus, assembly GCF_023375975.1. NCBI lineage: Eukaryota > Metazoa > Chordata > Actinopteri > Characiformes > Acestrorhamphidae > Astyanax > Astyanax mexicanus. The sequence continues at coordinate 5,962,831 of NC_064420.1, read as the reverse complement.
GTCTGGACAGTCATGGACTCCACATTACTGTGTGTGTGTGTGTGTATATATGTGTGTATATGTGTGTGTGTGAGTAACCAGCCTGCTCCATCAATGGGCATCTGTTTGGGATCTCAGTGATCTCAGTGATCTGGCTGGGGGAATGAATGCTGATGATGAGGCTCGGGCTGGAGACCCGTGGCTCAGGGGGGAGGCGCTGGTTCTCTCGCCCCCCGACTGTGGGAACTCTTTCTTCCCCAGCCCAATCCCATTCAGGAAGCTATTGTGTGGGTGAGTTGAGCCAGGTCTTGCGCCGACTCCCCAGGTAAGTGACTCATCAACTCAGCTGGATTCACCGAGGTGGGGGGCCAGAAATGCAAAAATTACACTTAACTTTACGCAATTACACTTTATTTAAGGATTCAGGCAGAGTTAGGAGGGATACTTTAAGGATTTATTCCATTAAAACCACTGATTATCTGTTCTAAAGCAATGCACTGCAACATAATCCAAAGAATTACTATATAAGAGCAATATAATCTCATTAGTTTTTGTTCTTTTTTTATTGATTGTACTTTTAAAGCCAAAAATGAAAACTTAAAACTTTTACCTTTAAAGAGACACTAAACTTTAAAAATAACATATTGTTTCTATTAATAGCTGAAATGTGTTCCTTTGAAGTAATGAAACCTACCATCCCTGCTCAAATCTTTTATAACCTCATTTCCTTACGCTTTTATTGTGGTAATTTCCGCCTCTGCAGCCCCTCTCAGGTTCAACTGTGCTATAGCCGTGAATGATGTTTTCGTGTACTCACTTTGGTAGGCAGATACATCAATATATGCAGATCAGTCAATCAATCAATAACACCGCCCCCCTGCTGACGTCCAATCATTTGGGTCTCACTGCTGCTGGGTCAACACTGTTGCTGCTGCAGCTCAGCCAATCAGCTCTCCCTCCTGCCCTTTCTCTAAACCCATACATCACCCAGTGCCCCTCCTAAACTACCCCTGCCATTTCTTAGCCTTTTTCAAATTTGATCAAAAGTTTTAAAATACCCCAAAATACTCAATATATTTTTTTGCCAGGGTCTTTCAAGAAAACAAATGAACTAAAAACTGAAAGAAACTGTAAAAAATAAAGAAAAATAGTATATTGTAAAAGCATATTGTGTGAAACATGAAAAAAATGTTCAAACAATGTTGGCCCAAAAGCACAAATTACAATTCCCAAATGTAGAGGAAGCATGCAGCTAACTGCACTATGTGACTCTGGTGAAGGGGGTAGGATAATACTCACAAGAACAGTGTAATGTTGCATAACCTGAGTTATATTTGTGTAAAATCCGTAACTATTAGTTTCCTTCCCAATCTACATCATTGTTACACTTTCAGTTACATCACTACCTTTCAGCTTGTCCAGAAAAATGTGTCCTTCAGAGGCAGAAGCAGACACAGAAACGTATACAAAGGTTCATTTAAGAACATTTTAATTGACTGAATTGTATCATATCTATTAGTTGTAGTTTCCTGTGAATTTTTAAACTCCTTAAACTTCTACATATTATATTATAAAACAGAGTTCACAAGAACTCCAGAAGTCCATCCGTGAATCAGGAGTGTCTTGGTCGTGTCAGAGACAATGTGGTGTGTGTCTTCCTGTATATGGAGAAACACCTGGCGATCATGGGGCCTCAGAGGCAGCACACCTGTCCTCACCTGCTGATGTTAAACCTGTAGCACCATTACTTTTCTGACTCCTCAATGTCTGGTCTTTGCTTCTATAAATCGAAGCACAATTTTAGATCTGGACCACGTCCAACTTTTTACTATGATCCAAATTCTCTAAAAACTTTCTGTTACAGAAACACGGTCCCTCCTGGAAGGGAACCTTGAATGCAGTATAAACCTTTACACTGCAAAAACATTATTCTTAGCAAGTGAAATTAACTAGTTTTAAGGCAGTAAATCTTGTTTTTTTTTCTGATCTTTTTGTTGGTTTTACTAAGCATCATAAGTGTAAGATTGTTTTACTTATTTTAGGAATATGATTTTATTCAGTTTTTAAGTAATTTAGACTAAAAATAAGCACAAAAAATTACTAGTCAAGATATATTGATTCTTGTGTTCAAATCTAAACCACAAAATTCTAAAAAAAAAAAAAAGTTTAAATATTTATGTCTCAATTTACATTATATATATTATATTATTTACATAATATTATATTTTGTCTAGCTTTTGCCAATGGATTTTTTGCGGTGTAGAATTTGTCGATTGAATGAAAACCTTCAGGTTGATTGATTTCCTCAAACAATGCTAACCTTCCTGCACTTTCTGCAGAGAAATAAATTGAACATTTTGAGTTGTACAGTACTAAGTAGGGGTTCACACAAACCCTAGAGCATTAAACAATAAAAAAAACACTTCAAAGCAAGAATCCCTGCAATATGCTTCTAATCAAAAACTCTCACTCTCATTCTTTCTTATCCGAAGAGCCTGCAGGAGACATGTGTGTGTGTGTTCGTATGCTAAATGCCTTTTGTCTACTATTGTCTTCTTTTTTTCCCTCAGGATTTGACTAGGGGTGGCATTACACAGCTTTTGTTTTTAATGCTGGTACTGTAGACATTAGTGTCTGCCAACTCTAAGTGCAGTTTATTGGACACCATTATCTGATCACTTTGAAAAGTGTGGACAAATCTAGGTTTTCTATTTTACTTAAATGCAAGAAGAATCCTACATCATTATCTGCCACATGCCATTGTAAATTTTTTTCAGATATTAAAAAGACTCCAGATCCCTCCCTCAGACAAAGTCTGCTGGATAATCGTGCTGTGTACTGTCTGAAGTTCTCAACCAGTAGACCTAATTTGGTGGATCAACTGATCTAGTGGGTGGGGCTCTGGTGGGGGTTGATGGATAAGGGTGGTTCCCGGGTGGTTTTATGCAGTTTTACTTATTGTGACATCACAATAATGGAGCATCCAAACAGTTCATAGAAGCATACAATTTCTGACACCAAACTATTTCAGCTGATTGACAGAAAATGGATGGATGGGTTTTTGTGCTTGAAGTGACCACCGAAGTTGTGTCATAATTTTGTAGTCAGCGCCATGTTGTTTATGCCCATATTTGGGGTTCCTTGTCTAAGCGGTTCAGGTCTATGTAAACAATGAATAGGCTTTTAAAAAACTGGCCTTTAACCCATTCTGTGGTAAATAAATCTGTTCAGAAACCTGTACGTTTTATTCTGCGTAAATATCACTGGATCCTCTGAATTTTGAGATCGTTTAAGAGTTTTTAATAATTAGAAAAATGCTAACTTTAAGCTAATGCTTAACTGAAACCTATTATAAGGAGAAATCTTAACGTGGATTAATGTACTAAAACATTGAGCCAGAAACAGCAAACATCTTTAATTGATTTCCCTGCATAATAAAGACAGTAAATTGTACAACGTGCTACAGTGTTTAAAGCTGGTTCTGGAGTAACTTTGTGCTACTAGTTTTAGTGATTTCCTGCTGTAACACGCTCAGCTCTCCTCAGTGAGGGCAGTTAGTTCATTAGTTGGATTAGCTCTGTGTAAATATGCTGTAAACATACGGCTGGAATTCGCTGGTGTTGCGCCAAAAAGAGTCCCCTGCGCTGGTACGTCAGTTTACTGCGCTGTAGCATTAGCTTAAAACTAGCGTTGTTCTAATTTCAATCTTGTAATTCAGAGGATCCAGTGATGTTCATGAGGTAAATGTACACAGAATAAAACGTGCAGTGTTCTGAAAATATTTATTTACCACAGAATGTGATGGTTTTGATGGTGATGGTGAGGTTTTTGAAAAGCCTATTCATTTTCCTCATAGAGACAAAACTCTTGGACATGGAAGAACTACAGAATACAGAAGGACTACAGAAGGACTACAGAATGACGCACGACTTCAGTGGTCTATACCAAAGCACGCAAAAAGTGAGTGTTACATAATATGTTCACTTTAACACTGTGATTTAAAAATCCAGGCATCCTTTCAGATTCTCAGCCTTGAACTACTTCACCAGAGGACTCAAAAACCGTGAGAAAGAACTTAATTTCTAAAATCAAGCTGAGGTGACCTTACCCTCGTTTCTCTGCCCGCCCTTCCATTCCCTCCCTCACCAGTCCCTCCCAGGGTTCGTTTTCAACACAGTCAGCGCTGCCTGCACCACAACTGTGAGAGATGGAAGCAATTAGAAGGGCCAAAGCCAGGCACGGGAATGTTTAGTGTTCAGAAAGCAAAGTGCAGGAATTAAAGCCTCCCTGCTCCTCCTTCTGCCGAGCCATTGATCAACCTTCCTGAACTCGGAGGAACATGTGAAACAGGGAGGATATGTGGGTTCAGAAGTGGCAGAAGACAGCAGTTTTCTTTGCTGTGGTTCTGTGATGTTCTGCCTGGGTGGGGAACCTAAGCTTTAACCCCAGATGACAGATCCAGTAGAGTTGCGGTATGTTGATGTCTGGGAATATGAAGATATTCTGCTGAAACTGATTTATTTACAATTTTCTAAACATCCCTAAAACCAGAATGCTCAGGGAGGTACAGTAGCACTAAGCCACACCCCCATCTCCAAACAACATTAAAAAGAAGCACTAAACCTCCTGATTTTAGCTCAAATTGGAAATAGGCTAAAAAATGGGAGGGGTGGTTTTGGAGGGGCACTGGGTGATGTATGGGTTTAGAGGCAAGGAAAGAGGGAGAGCTGATTGGCTGAGGGCACTGCAGAGGCGGAAATTAAAGGTTAGATAATGTTTAATATTTTTTTAAGACTGATACACAATAGCCTGATATCCTGTAGTCCATTTTTAATGTTCTCAGACAGTAAAATCTCAGATAATATGAGTTTTTTTTAAGTCAAACTAGTCAAGAACATTGAATCTGTGTGAACGAAGAGAACATTTGAGACATTCTTAGATTTAGGGCAATTACACATAGGTCTGGCTTACCAAACCAATGTTTGGAGATGTTGAAGAAAATTCATGATTCAGTGTGCTCTGAGTCTTACTGGCATTTCCATTGGCTGTATTAGGAAATACAGGAAAACTATCCCTCAGCTCATGAAAAACAGGAAAAAGACTCCACAAGAGTGAACTGCTGGAACTCCAGAAAAGTACATTTTTGCTTGTTCTTCTTGAGGTTGTAATAAACAGATAATAACACATAATATTGTAGAAATCATATACAGCCATGGGGAGATATGTAGAGGTGCACAGCAGCTCTCCAGCACATTAAAAGCTCCACCAAACTTACACCAACCAAACTCTGAAGCAGAAAAGTGAAAAATGAACACATACTGATGGTTTTATACTGTCTAGTACTCCAAATACACCGATACACTATGTGAAACATACTTGCTATTTCATTCCACCTTAAAAAGTGAAGTAGTTACTTTAAAGTGCTACATTGAGTTCTTTAAAGTTTTAGATCCACTTTTAATACTGCTGCTTTATTCACACAATCACACAAACACCAGCTTGTTTGACCTTTTGGTTTCAGCTTAAACAGTGAAGAAGTTACAGGTGTCTGGATAAAACTGCTCCACCATTTAAGGTAGCACAAAACTGCAAGCTGGAGAAAAAACAGCTACAATGGATCCTTTTTCTTTCATTCCACATCTAGACTTAACTGGTACTAAAGATTGAGATTAATGGAACTGGAATTGGTAGTAGCTTTACCATGAAGTATTCAGATAATGGTATACAGTACAGTACAGTGAGGTAGAGTCACATGGAATGGTTTTCAGTTAACAGCTGTGCTGAACTTGTCAAGGATTAATTACTTGGATTTTTTGTCTCTTAGTAAAGTGTTTGAGAGCATCAGTTGTAAAGTAGTGAAGAGGTAGAGTTACAGGTATACAGTGAATAGCTCTATTTATAGAATAATGTTCTAATTCATATTATGGCAAGAACTACTCAACTAAGTATAGAAAAAAATAATAATTTAAGAAATGAAGGTCAGCCAATCTGAAACATTTCAAGAAGTATCCTCAAAGTATCCTCAAGTGCAGTCACAAAGACCATCAAAAAACATTAGGGATGAAACTGGCTCTCATCAGGTTTACTCCAGGAAAGGAAGAGCAAGAGCTCCTCTGTTGCACATGACAAGTTAATCAGACCAACCACAAGCTCTGTGAAAGTTTCTTCAACTTAACTCTAACTTTCACTCTCTTTAAAGCGGTTTCCTCCCAGTGTGTCATAAATATGTAAGCTACTTCCGCATTATCTGTTACCTCCATCCTTTCTAGGGCTTTCTCCACTATTCTCAGTTCCTCTATCTGGCCGAGGCTCGAGGCGGAGGTCAGCAGCTCGGCTAACGTCAGTGAAAGAGCTCTCGGCGCCCCTCCCAGAATTCCCCAGCTCCAGCTTAGTACATGCAGTCAGAGCATGACGTGGTATTTCAACACGGCGTCCACACACACACACACACACGCACACACACACTCTCTCTCCACCACCCTAGCAACCGCTCACACTCCAAACCTCCAGCGAGTGCTTGCTCATATGTTCCAGGCTCTGGTCAGAAGCCCAAGTATTCTGTTTGGAAATGGTGGGAGGGTGTGTGTGGATGTCTGTATGTTTGTGTATATATATGTATGTGTGTGTGAGTCCATTGTAAGTCATTGGACATTGTGGAGGCCGTCCGAAGTCTGGGCAATGACAGCCATGCGAATTGCCGCAGGGGCTCCGTGCCAAATCTGCTAATGTAAGCCAGACTTCTGGCAAGACAAGGAGCAACTTTTCACAGCATCGGAAAGAAAAGCCAGGGGAAGCAGAACATGGGTCTCTCCCCATGTCCTCTTTTTCACCACAGCTGGACAAAATCACATGCTCTCAGGTCATAGGTTGGGAAGACCTCACCTAGAAGATTGTTACTTTGGCACATCCATATCCTTTTGGACGGTGAAGCCTACAATGCTGCTGGAAAGTAGTGTTTTAGTGCTCGAGTCTGGTCTCAAGACCAAAAAGCAGTTTCAGTCTTGTCTTAGACTCAACCATGTTTTGAATCGGTCTTGTCTTGGTCTGGGGGTGAGGTGGACTCTGAGACTGAGACTGTGGACGAGACTGGCCGAGTCTGAGTCTACTGTCTAAAAAAAGGTTCATTAGAAACTGAACCTTTTTTCTATAGTTACTGAACTATATAAGTAATCTGCACACAGATAGGCTAACAGCGAAAAAACAAGCTGATTTTGTTGACTATCCAGTCAATGAACACTTTTCATTTTGAATAGTCCGATGTTAAGTAAAATGTGCTCTTTTTCACCAGCTTGCTGGAGTTATACTATATGTTTATGTGAATCATCGTGAATTTGTATGCAGGAAAAATGAGGAAAAAAGAAGAAACATTCAGTTCAGACCTCAGGGACCACCACTAACGACCCGAGCTATCCAACCTTAGTGACGAGCTAGCTAACCTTAGTGACGAGCTAGCTAACATACTAATGTTACCAGGGGAAAACTAAAGCTAGAGACAAGCTAGCTAACCTTAGTGACGAGCTAGCTAACATACTAATGTTACCGGGGAAAAACTAAAGCTAGCAACAAGCTAGCCAAACTTAGCGGTAAGCTATCTAACCTTAGTGAGAAGCTATCTAACCTTAGTGATGAGCTAGCTAACCTTAGTGACAAGCTAGCTAACCTTAGCAACAAGCTAGCTAACACACTAATATTACTGGGGAAAGAACTAAAGCTACAACAAGCTAGTTTACCTTAGAGACAAGCTATCTAACCTTAGTGACAAGCAGGGCCGCTGCTAAGGTTTTGGAGGCCCTAAGCATAACTGGTCAGGGAGAATGTATAGAATGGCCACATACACTTTAAAAATGGTTAAACATGCGCAAGATTTAGCGCCTCCATGCATTTTTTGATTATTTATTTGACTGGAAAATGTCACATCTGGCAACAACCAACAGAGCAAACCGAGCCGTGCCATTTCAGGCAATAGGGGTGGGGGCATTATATTATACACAAAAATAATAACGTGCCGCTTTTAAGTAGTAGAGTAGGTGCCCCATGCAATGTTTAAAGACAAAAAAGATGAGCGTATCATAAATAATTCACATTGGGTTTTAAATTTAATAATGTCATAATTTCAACACATTTCATTCTCAGTCAATTTGGCTCCCTGCAACTGCAAAATGGTTGAGGCCTAACGCTGGCTGCGTTGTCTGCGTATGCAGAGCGGCAGCCCTGGTGACAAGCTAGCTAACCTTAGCAACAAGATAGCTTACACACTAATGTTACTGGGGAGAGAACTAAAGCTAGGGTTGAGCTAGCTAACCTTAGCGGCTAGCTATCTAACCTTAGTAATGAGCTTGCTAAGCTTAGTGACAAGCTAGCTAACCTTAGCAACAAGTTAGCTAACACACTAATGTTACTAGGGAAAGAACTAAAGCCAGCGACAATCTAGCTAACCCTAGCGACAAGCAGTCTAACCTTAGTGATGAGCTAGCTAACCTTAGTGATGAGCTAGCTAACCTTAGCAACAAGCTAGCTATCCTTAGCAACAAGCTAGCTAACACACGAATGTTACTAGGGAAAGAACTAAAGCCAGCGACAATCTAGCTAACCCTAGCGACAAGCAGTCTAACCTTAGTGATTAGCTAGCTAACCTTAGTGATGAGCTAGCTAAACTTAGTGATGAGCTAGCTAACCTTAGCAACAAGCTAGCTAACACACTAATGTTACCAGGGAAAGAACTAAAGCTAGCAACAAGTTAGCTAACCTTAGCGACAAGCAATCTAACCTTAGTGATGAGCTAGCTAAACTTAGTGATGAGCTAGCTAACCTTAGCAACAAGCTAGCTAACACACTAATGTTACCAGGGAAAGAACAAAAGCTAGCAACAAGCTAGCTAACCTTAGTGACAAGCTATCTAACCTTAGTGATGAGCAAGCTAACCTTAGCAACAAGCTAGCTAACACACAGGAAACAAAGGAAAAAACTAAAGCTAGTGACAAGCTAGCTAACCCTAGCGACAAGCTAGCTTACCTTAGCAACAAGGTAGCCAACCTTAGCAACAAGCTAGCTATGTTTATTGACGAGCTAGCTAACCTTAGTGATGAGCTAGCTAACCTTATGGACAAGCTAGCTAACACACAAATGTTACCATGGAAAGAACTAAAGCTAGCGACAAGCTAGCTAACCTTATTGACGAGCTAGCTAACCTTATTAATGAGCTAGCTAACCTTAGTGATGAGCTAGCTAACACACTAATGTTACCTGGGAAAGAACAAAAGCTAGCAACAAGCTAGCTAACCCTAGCGACAAGCTAGCTATTCTTATTGATAAGCTGTTTGAGGACAAATTGTAATTGTTTTTTTTACATTTTATAGTAAAAATGAATAGAATTTGATTCAGTTGACTTCAGATTAAGTTTTAGAAGAGACTCTTTTCCAGAAGGGAATAACTACACACTGATGGTGAGTTTCAGAAAATAGGGAACAGCGTCCAGCATGCAAATAGATTGTGCCAGAAGCCAAAGAAAAAAAGAAGCTGCCAATGGCAACAGCCTAAACTCAGATAGTCAGATAGTCAAGATAGTTGAGTGATGTTTAAAAATGTCCAATTTTATGTAAAACAGACTAAATTTATATGAGCTTAAACAACTTGTGAGTGCACTGGACAAATTCTAAGTGTCCACACTAATCAACCACATGGCCTCATGGCATCATCTTTCCTCATAGGGACTGAGTTGAGTGGAGTGTGTTGATAAGACGATGCCCAAACATGTCCTCTAATAGAAAGCAATGTTAATGCGCTGGTGTTCTGCGGACCATCTCAATCATGTGATAGCAATATGAGTGCCCCCCTGGTTCTGAACTATTTCAGTATCATGCAGTGATAGATCAAGTGCTGCTGTGATGGTCAGACGAGTGCTAAGAGGTGGAGAGAGTTTTTTCTTTTACTTCTCAGAGAAATGGAGGGATCATAAGACCCCTAATAAAAAGCTTTACTTAGAAAACAAACAAGGAAGCAAGCAAGGCGTGCTTGTTAAAGACCCCTGAAAGACCCCTGAAAGACAGGGGATGGGTGGAACTTGATGATGGATAAGATGACTCATAAGTCCAGAGACTTTTACAGACCTTTTCAGATTCTCCCAACACACCCCCACCCTCCCTTTCTCAGCCTTTCTTTCCTTCCTCTCTCTCTGCTCGTCTTTTTTCCTTCCGGTTTTCTAGAAACACTCTGAAGCCAGTCATGGGTTGAGCTGTTGAATAAGTTGGAAAGCATGAGATCCAGTTTCCCAGCACTCTGGATAATTCCCCCTGAATGCATGTTATTATTCTCAGGCCTTATAAGTTCATTATGAATCAGTTAAGATGCTCTTTCCCACCAAAGAACATCATCATCAAGTCCAAGCAGACCCTTGTTTTAGCCTTGACCACTATTTCCCTTCATGTGTTCTTACCAATGTTGGACACTAGCAAAGTACCAAGAGTGTACAAAGCAGTAATCAGAGCAAAGGGTGGCTATTTTGAAGAAACTAGAGTATACTTTTTTATTTAGTTATTTCACATGCACTCTAAAAAACAGAGGTACGATGTGAGTACTTTTTTGTACTTAAAGGTACACTCTTTATAATTGTACCCTCAAAGGTACAATATTGGTCTTTACGGGGTCAGATTTGTTCCCTCTGAAGTACAAAGTCATTTCTAACAGCAATAAGTACAAATTTGTACCATTTAACCAGCAAAAGGGTACATTCAGTTTTCTGTATCACTGTACTAATGAACAATATATATTTAAATTGCACATTTTTTATTTGAAAGCCAGACAATTTTGTATCATCAAGTTTTTGAGCCATATTTAGTTGATGATAATGTTTATAATCTTTATGATCTTTACTGCCACAAAAACCATGGGTACAAAAAAGGACTTTCACTGAAAGGTACTTTTTTGTACCTCAATATAAGGTACAGCCCCAGCGACAAGCTTTGTACTCTTTTAAGTACAAATCTGTACTTATATTTCTTAGAGTGTGTGTTCATTCATAGTTTTGATGCCTTCAGTGAGAATCTACAATTTAATACAATTTAATTGCTCTGATTACTGCTTTGCACACTCTTGGCATCATTCTCTCAATGAGCTTCAAGAGGTGGTCACCTAAAATGGTGACTGTTTTCCAACAGTATTGAAGGAAGGAGTTTCCAGAGGTGTTTATTAGCACTTGTTGCCCCTTTGCCTTCTTCACTCTGTGGTCCAGCTCACCCCAAACCATCTGGATTGGGTTCAGGTTTGGTGACTGTGGAGGACAGCTCATTTTTTGTTAAGTACATAAAACTCCACATGTGATCATTCATAGTTTTGATGCCTTCAGTGAGAATCTACAATGTAAAGAGTCATGAAAATAAAGAAAACGCATTTAAAAAGAGAAGGTGTGTCCAAACTTGTGGCCTGCACTGTATATTAAGAACAATATTTGGTTAAAGAGCAACCAAACCCCAGATTTTATTGAAACACAAACAGACTACACAAAAAAACATATATTTTATTTCTTTTTATATCGGTTTTACTTCATTTTTATTGCACAATAATTTAAGGCATCCTCAGTGTTAATAGTTTTTTGTTCTGTATATGTTTTGTTTATGTTCAAGGCATAAAAATAAATTATGTGATAATTGTGATACCAGAAGTGATAACAAAAAAAAAAAAGAAAAAAATGTACATTGTGAATGTCAATTCTTGGAAGTACACACTGGAAAAATAAAATATTACAAAAAAAAAGAGCCACTAAACCCTAAACCTGCTTAAAATTTTAATAAACATTTATTTAACGCTTAAAAAAAGCTTTTATTGTGGTCATTTCTGCCTCTGCAGCGCCCTCTTAGGTTTAAATGTGCTATAGGCGTAGATGAAGTGTCCATGTACTTTGGAACTTGGACACTCACAATATGCAAATCAGTCAGTCAATAATATCGCCTCCATGGTGACGTCCAATCACCTGTGTCTCATCCCTATCAGAGGCACACTGCTGCTGCTGCAGCTCAGCCAATCAGCTCTCCCTCCTGCCCTGCCTCTAAACCCATACATCACCCAGATTCTCTTCCAAACTACCAGAACCATTTTTAAGCACTTTTCAAATTTGAGCTGAGGGTGGAGTCAGCTAAAACCAGTGCCTTTTATTGGAGAAAAGTTCTAAAGCGAAGACTACTACATTTATTAAAGTAATATTTTACCTTTAGTATCTCAACTTAAAGTACTCCACTACGTGGTTCTACCACAGGTTCTTACTGTGATATCACTCACTAGTATTAAGGTACTAGTACTAGTACTAGTGTAAAGGGATCACTCACTAATGAAGTCCCCCGCAGAGTGTTCAGAGCTGAGTTCACTGAGTGGATGACTCAGGAGTCTAGTCTGGCACACCTTGAGTCACACTCAGCTGAGACCCTCTGAGAGCACACAGATGGCCATACAAGGTGCTGACTGGATACAATTGAGAATATACAGTTGGACAATTTGCATGTTTCTGTGATGAAGGATGAGGAGCTGATTCACTCGTAAGTGCAGATGCCTAATATCCTGTAAACAAGCTGGATGGAGACGCTGCTTTTATATTTTATATGAGGCCGTGACTCGTGCTCTGAACAATGGACTGTTTATGCTTAACAGTGATGAACAGAGATAATGATCAGAGATCAGAGCCTTGGAATGAGCCACCTCTGAAGGACACGCTTTACACCTGCATTTCTGGACAAGCTGAGAGATACAGAACCATCGCTAAAAGTGAGAGAAGCATGTGAACTGAGGCAGCAGAGTAATACAACTCAAATAAATTGTTTCAACTGGTAACACAAATTAATTAAGTTTTTTTTTAAATCAAGAAAACAAGTTAATTGCATCAGTTAAACACCTTAACTGAACCTTAAGTCAGCACAACCTAATGATGTGATTGTTTTCACGTTAAAAGTTTGCATTAATGCAACAAATTATTTGAGTTTAAATAAGACATTTAACTAAGTACAGACTACTTAAGAGACTTAGGTTAACTTTAATCCAGGATCCAGTCCTGAATTTGTAATATCTGGTAGGTGTGATGCTGACTGGCCAATCAAATACATGAACTGTTCCTTTAAATTTCAGCAAGAACAAAATCAAGGACTGGAATCTAGATTATTGCACTCACTTTACTTGAGGAAATACTACATTCAGTTTGCAGAGTTTCAGTTTAGAGGTGAGTATTACCAGCCTGTAGCCTGTTGCTAACTCCATTTAGCACTGCTGGAGTAGCATTAGCATTGCCCGCTAACCGTGATAAGCGCTAGCACTTTAGCCGTTCAGAGGTAGAGACTTTTTATCAGCCTGTAGCCTGCTCTTAACCCCTGCACTAGCGGTTAGCCACTAATGCTAATGGTCCAGCCTTAGTGCTGGAGAAATTCAGCAATCTAAGCTTACTGTAAATAAATAGAAGCACTTTACTCAACCAAATAAACAGTTTTTAGGAGAGAAATATGTGTAGATTTCTGCTTGTTTGACTTTAAAAGAAAGTATTTTTTGTTTGAGAATTACAGTTTTGTTTACTTAGCTTAGCTTTACTTAATTTATAACTAATATTAGCTACCCCTCCACCACCAGCGGAGGAAAGCACAGCAGCTCGGTTCTGATACATCAGCTCACAGATGCGGTGGAGGCAAAGAGCGCCATCTACCCACCCGGAGAGAGCAAAGCCAATTGTGCTCTCTCAGGACTCTGGTACCCGATGGCAAGCTACATGAACAGGATTCGAACCAGCAATCTCCTGATAATAGTGGCAGGGCTTGGAGCCCCAATGCACCCATATGGATCAGTCCTAAATTTTACACCAGTCCTGTAGTAAAATAACATGACTTCATCTCCCCTGGTAAAACTAATCCTGTCTGAATATGGGGCATTTTTATTTTTTTTGGTGCCACACAATTGGGCACCCTCAAACTCCGCAAAGAGGATTATGAGAAACGAATGATTTACGATAAGACGTGATGATGGACTGGTTAAAGCCTGCCAGAGTAAACACAACAGCATTCCACTACACAAAGACAGGACGTTCTGGAAGCTTTTAACAGAAACAAGCACAAAACGGACATTCAGAACTGGCTCTTTTCCACCGGTATTCCCAATGTTTTTTTTTTACTATGTTTCGCTGTGTTCTAATTATAACCGTTTTATTAATGAACATATCTGTAACTTATTCTGAACTGCTGAAGCAACTCAGGAAGTATGTCGGGTCAAACTGCCATTTTTGGATCATTTCTTCAGATCAGAATATCTTGGTTTTATTATTGTGATTACTGTATATTAATACATATATTGATCCTTTTATTTAATCTCTTCATTCATTCATATCACTCACATGAAACACTGCATTTTTAACAAATCCATGTTGGGAAAAACATATCTATTTAAAGTATCATTACCTCTTAACACACCTGGAACCTATCAGATTTCAGCCCAGTTCTTTAGGGGTCAGTTACCTGGAGAGGGATTAAGTTTAGTCATAGACTATATTTAATTTTAAGTGGAAAATCTCTATTCAAAATGCTGTCTGATCCAAAACTACGCTTAATCTCTGCCAGTCAGCTCTCCCTCCTGCCTTGCCTCTAAACCCATACATCACCCAGTGCCCCGTCCAAACAACCCCTCCCTTTTTTTTTGTCTTTTTCAAATTTGAGCTGAGAGTGGAGTCAGCAAATATCAGGGATTTTAGATTCCCTTTAAATATTGCCGCCCCATATTAACCCATGCATCTTCCCTACTGGTAAATTGGCATCATTTATTTGCGTAATGTCCATGTACCCACCACTAACTCACCATCAGTGCGTAGCATTGCCCATCAGGGCTATTTTTACTTGGATAATGTGTCATTCATGGTGTATACTTTGTATATAATGACGATATAATGTTTTTCTGCCCGTTCTTGGGCTCCCTATCTCCTTTTAATTGTGTTTTTTTTCCTGGCTGTGTCCCAATTCACTAGCCAGGGCATCGGTAATGAATTGGAGCGCCACCCTGACAACATGGGTTCGATCCCGCGTAAAGAGCTGTGTGTTTATTTATTTATTTATTTATTTATTTTTCTCTCTTCTTGAGCTGGTTTACCTGCTTTGAGATCAACTGTTCTGCAATTGGGTTCAACAACCCTCTGGGCTGGAGAGCTGCTAGTCCAGAGTTTAAACCACCTAAAACTTGAATTATCTCAGGATATCTAAATGTTTTTGACCTGATCGGCCCTAGTTTTCCTCCAAACCACCCAGTTGTTAAGAGATGAGAGAGGCTCCCAGCTCAGTATCATCTTCCAAAGAGGTACAGTTATCCTCTCGGGAGGAAGAGGAGCGTTGGGCTGCCAAACACTCGATCAGAGAGTAAATAGCCGTGCACCTCGCTGACGCTAATGCTCCTCTGTGGCATCTATATAAGGCCCTGCACTGTATGTCACCCCGTAACGACCACAGGGCTTTAAACTTAACATGGACTTATAAGGCAGATCCTGTCACTGCGGAGAACTCGTCCGTTAGAGGTTTATTAAGAACCGTGGTGAGTCACCTACTAGAACACCGAGCTCCAGAAGCTTATGGGACATTGTGTTGAGTTTAGACGACTGTGGCCTTTCGCTGTGAGTGCCAACACCTCCCTCTTCAAAACACAAGTTTCGCTCTGTCTGAATAACGTCTGCACAGGAAACACAGAACAATGAGTGGATATGGAGAGAACAAGGGATCGGTGAAGCACAAAGCCTTAAAAATAATAAAAATGGTCAATTTAACCCGACTTAAAATGATGCAGTAACTGATTATAGAGAGATTTTATTGAGTTAACTCAATAAAAATTTGGACAAAAGTTCTCCTCTGCTGATAAAACAACAGCATTGCCACCTCAAGATGGTCAAGCAGGATAAATAGGTTGTCCAGTTTAGATTTTGACTATCATAGGGTATAGTTTTGTTATTAATTTTTTTTGTTTATGATGGTTTAACCCTTCAACAAGTACAATCAACACTGGATCGTTGATTTTATTTAAATTAACTTTCAATTCACTGTAAAATTATGCAACAGTTTGGACTCCCTTTATTTAAGCAGAGCGCACACCATATTATTAGTAAATATTACTCAAATTAAACAGCAGAAACACAAAAATAAGGTAAAACTTAAGGTAGGAAGTTTAAAGTTTATTTTTTTTTAATCAGTTGTTTTCCTCAAAATTCTACTTTGAAATCAGGTATATAAATATATATATATATATATATATATATATATATATATATATATATATATATATATATATATATATATATATATTTATATATATATATTCCCACCGCGCTCCGCAAACCAGCAAGCTGATTGGCTGTTTCTCCGGACAGGAAATTTATTTGGGGCTTTGATTTGGCGCCCCCTCTACTGCAGCGCCCCTATGCGTCGCTTAACAAAAAAAGGTGAAATAACTGACAACATGTTTTATATTCTAGTTTCTTCAAAATAGCCCCCCTTTGCTCTGATTACTGCTTTGCACACTCTTGGCATCATTCTCTCAATGAGCTTCAAGAGGTGGCCACCTAAAATGGTGACTGTTTTCCAACAGTCTTGAAAGAAGGAGTTCCCAGAGGTGTTTATTAGCACTTGTTGCTCCTTTGCCTTCTTCACTCTGTGCTCCAGCTCACCCCAAACCATCTGGATTGGGTTCAGGTCCGGTGACTGTGGAGGCCGGGTCATTTTTTGTTAAGTACATAGTACAAGTTTTGATGCCTTCAGTGAGAATCTACAATGTAAATAGTCATGAAAATAAAGAAAACGCATTGAAAAAAAAGGTGTGTCCAAACTTTTGTCCTGTACTATATGTAGCCACTTATTATGTTTGAAAATATACAGTTTTACGTAAAACAGATTTAATTCATTTGAGCTGTAACAGATAGTGGGTTCATGGTATGTGTTAGTTTGTGTGTGTGTGTGTGTGTGTGTGTGTGTGTGTGTGTGTGTGTGTGTATGTACTTTATGCTTATTCTCAGGCTGGTCTGGGAAGGCCGTGGGTGTGGGAAAACTCTAACTGTGTGTGTTTGGGGTCGTATGACAGGAGAAACATCATTCCCCCGTGACCCCCCATCACCCCCCACCCCCGCCCCCCCCAGTGTACACTCGCTGCCCGCCTGCATTCTGCATTCTGCACCCGCACACATGTGCATTGCATGCCCACAGTCCTGAACGTACACACACACACACTTTTTATGGCCACATTCCTTCCCAATCAGGCCTCAGGGCTGCTCCATTACAAGACTGGCCCAATAACACATGAGGGGGGTCAGGGGGTGAACATTACTCTTAAAGAGTCGAATGGACAGAGTAAATACAGCGGGACATGCTTGGCAGGACCTCAATGGAGTTACGGGGTTCTGGAGGGTGGCCGTATTTGCATTGTTCTAAACTGTGTTCAAATACACTGTGCTGTGAATTGGGGTTAAAGGTTAACTGTGGAAATGGCACTTGGTGCTAGCACATTCTTATTGTGGGGAAACTATAGATTCTTTTTTTTAAAGCTTTGTTTATTTTATTTTATTTTTTAAAGCATTTGACATTTACAAGTAAAACACACTCATAACTTTCATAGTATGAATGCATAACCATACATCAAGAAGTAGAAATTAAGTTATAGGCCAAAACACAAATACATAAGTATTGAAAAAGCAAAAAAAAAAAAAAAAAAAAAAAGAACAACAGGGAGTCAAATAAAGTGGCAAATATCCAAATATCAACCCATTAACTTCCCATCCTGTATCCAGTTTTCTATATTAAAAGTAAAACACATTTTTAAAAAGCCACTAAACCTTTTATGCTCATTTAAAAAAATAAAACATACCAGTCTTGCTTAATTTTTTTTTATAAAAACGCTTTTATTGTGGTTATTTTCGTCTCTGCAGCGCCCTCTCAGGTTCAACTGTGCTATTTCAAGTGTGTGGATGATGCGTCCGTGTACTTTGGTACGCAGACACCAATATCACAATATGCAAATCAGGTCAGCTGCTGCTGCTGCAGCTCAGCCAATCAGCTCTCCCTCCTGCCCTGCCTCTAAACCCATACATCACCCAGTTCCCCTCACAAACTACTCAGGGGGTTTAATGCCCCTTTAAAGAAATAAATATATTAGCTAGGAACCTGTATCATTCTGGATTGGCAGGTAGATGTAGATGTTTTATATAAGAGAAAAATTATTTCTATTTTAAAAAACAATTGTGATAATATTAGCGCAGGAAATCTAACTGGAAAGACAAGATGTAAGATAAAAGTGAGGCTGTTTTGTCTTTGAAACCTATGGGGATGAGTGAAGCAACTCATCACACTACAATCAACCAGCCAGCAGAGGAACCCTGAGAAGTTCTCAGTATAATTTTAGTGTTTAGTAAAGCTCTGTGAATATAAAAATCCAGTGCTAATTATACTCTTCTCACTTCTGCTTATTCAAGACCTGCAAGACATTCCCACACTTTACACAGCCACTGCCAGAGAGCTCAGATCACTGTTGACTTTTCTAACCACTGGTTCCCTCTGTGGAATGATGTCATATGGTTCTATGTTTCATGTCATTCTTTAAACCAAGCGTTTACATGTATGACTGAAAGTCCCTGAAATCACAACTAGTCCTGCTTTCTCTGGAATGGCCCTCCCCTCCCACATCACTTTTTAGAGAGGCCCTAAACCCCCTGATTTTTGCTGACTTAATCATCAGATCAAATTAGAAAAAGCCTTAAAAATGGGAGGGGTAGTTTGGCAGGAGCACTGGGTGATGTATGGGTTTAGAGGCAGGGCAGGAGGGAGAGTTGATTTGGCTTTATTTCCAAGGGACTGAAGACTATGCTGCTGCATGTTCAGTATATTTTAAATATGGTATGCTTAAAAATGTTTTTTAAATAATTAAAAAGTATATTTCAGTGGTATTGTTCTTTGTAGGTGTTTAATATATAAATATTTCGGTACCACTTTAAAATGAGACTACCTTTACCTTTACCTTTAAAGGGTTTATAAATGGTTTACAATTAGTGTATTAATGGTTACTAGTTAGGTTGTAAATGCCTTAAAAATCATTGATAATCAGTTATTAATAACACATACGTAGAAAGGGCAACAATGACCTGTTGTTTGCCAAATAGTGAACCCACAGCCGTCTATATTGTTGCCCTTTCTACGAATGTGTTATAACTGATTATTAATGATTTTTAAGGCATTTATAACCTAATTAGTAACCATCAATAAACTAATTGTAAAACATTTATAAACCCTTTATAAAGGTAGTCTTATTTTAAAGTGGTACCAATATTTGTAAAAATATACCATACATTTTCATTGAACCAGACATATATTTTCACATTCATTACCTTACAGACATATATGTCAATTTATAAATTTGTTCCAGTTTTGTTTAGGTTTTATATATAGTTTGCACAAATATGTACATATATACGTTTTTACTATATGAAGCCATATATTTCATATATGACACTCTCATATATGTACACATACCACATTTTCAGAAGAGGCTTGTTTGCTCTGTTGAGTGGTAAAGTGGGGTATTTTAAAGAACATTGTTTGTAAGTCATTTATATCCTGCAGTCACTTTCTTAATAAATATGTTGTATGTATGTTGTTACTACACGCCGCGTGTGACGCACACGTAAAAATGAAGTATTCCCAGCGTCTGCGTGAACACGCTCTCCAGAGTAATACCCTGCTGTGCTTAGGAGACACTGTTAAATCTTTAAGAGGCAGAAAGCTGGGGAAAGAAAACAGGAGCTCGGTAACTTTAGACGGAAATGATGAGGAGTGTGGCATGACTCAGTGAAGACTAGTGGGGGAGTTTCTTATTACACTTTATTACCTTTCTAAATTTTACACTAAAGCTAATTGGATCTCAGTGTTCGGCACGGAGCTACATTTCTAATAAAATCACCCTTTTCTGATTGAATAATCTGCAACATATGGTCACTGGGCAGCTTAATCTTATTGTATAACAAGGTGGTAATTCTTAAATCAGCATCACAGGGGAGAGCATGCATCATTTTTATCATTTATGTGCTGACTCATCAGGAGGGTAGCAAGCTAACGGCTAAAGCTAGCTGAGTTTGTCTCTTTTACCTGGATAAAAGTGTAGAAATTCACCACTGAATGGGTTCCATTTGCTTGTTGTAACGCTTTAAAATTTATTTATTATTTTTTTTTATTTTTTAACTCTAAATCTAATAACACATGTATTTAACTATTCAAAAGTTTGTACTGGCCAAACTTGGGAAGCGTTACTTTTTTACATGGTTTTTAAGCCAAGTATGTGACTCGTGATATTTTAAAAGCATGTTTTAAAGCAAGTCCACTCATTTTTTTTTTCTCTAAATAAAGTCTTTATTTTAAAGAAATGTTTGACTGCATGTTCAAATAATTGATATTTATGACAACAACAAAAAAAATCACTTTTGTTAAGGACACTCATTCCTGTTACTGGAACTCACTCCTGTTACCAGCAACTCACTCCTGTTACTTTTTTATGTTCTGAGTAACAGGAATAAAAGTAACAGAAATACGTTTTTAGCATAGAATTAGCAAAAACATTAAAAATAGCTAAATGGTGGCTATACTAATAACACGAGGACACTGAGCACATTCTAGTGATTTTCCCCAAATTTTATTATTAAAAAAATAAACAAAAAAAATCTAAGAATTAATTTAGGTAACAGGAATACGTGTTGAGATTAACCTTCTCAGTCATAGTTGCAATAACATAAAATATCCAAAAAAAAAACAACAAATAAAGGGAACTTTATAACTTTTTTGTCTTCCCATGGTCTTCAAAAGAACCAACTGATGTCACTTCCTGTCATTTAAAATGTTTCAGATGGGGTAATGTGTTACGGTACCAGGACTGAGTGAAACCCAGGGAAACAACTAAAATGTGTATTTTACTGTAACTTAAATATTATCAATTTTTTTACGAAAAAAAAAAACGATTTTTAAAACATAGATAAAATTTGGAGTCACAACAGTGCAAAAAATGACATCTCAGAAGGATTTTAATCATTATATTTCATGGTAAAGTTTATAGTTAGAGAACAGGGAAGGGTAACGAATGCTATTTCTTCAGTGTTTTAAATAGTTTTTATTAATATTTTTAATTACATTTTTTACTTTTGCAGTTAGGTCAATGTACAAGACACTATGCTTAAAAAATAAAATGTATTTGTATGTTATTTTGTGTGCACATTTATACATTTATACAATTTCTTGGGGACAGAAATGGGCACCTATTTGGTGAAATGGCCCCTATAGATTTAATTTTGTGATAAAGAAAGATAGAATTAGAATTAGTGAGTTTCAATCAGAAGAAGAATCATTTTAATTTGGGCGGCTGTGATGCGGTCTCCTTTCAGAGCGGATGAATCCGATTCCAGGTTATGTTCAGTCAGAGAGAGAGAAAGTATGTGCACTCAGTCAGAAACTTCACTACTTTGTTTTTTTGTATTTACTACGATTGAATGAGCTACTGAGCTCTGAGTTTCCTCTTCTGAAGTCTCCATTGCTCCACCAGCCGCTCGCGTTCAGTAAATCTGAGCCGGATCCTCTTTTAGAGGCTGTACGTGTAACGTAAAGACGCGTGGCATGGCCAGAAGAACTCGTGTGAAAAGCGACCCGAAACAAGGATGGTCGTTCCAGCACACTGGTACCATTAAACACAGTATTTTATACCTTCTCTACTCAGAAATGCTTCTTCTTTTAGAAACAAAATGATACGGACTGCCACTTTAACGGAAATTGCTGATTCAAACAACCACGTACTGAAAAATTGTAATTAAGTAAAAGTACCTTTACTTTGCTAAACTTTGATAAAGTACCCATCTAAAAATCTACTCGAGTAAAAGTAAAAAAGTACTCAATTTAAAATGTACTTTGAGTAAAAGTTACATAGTTACTTTTAATTATTTGATGTAAAAAAGTACAAATCATAAATTAAATTGTTTTTAATGAACTATTATTCCACATAATAATTTGGACCTTTCAGGCAATATTTGTTCAGACCGCCCCATAAAACAAGTGGTATAGGTTTCTATGATCCATTTTTTTTTCTTTACTATTAAAAAGTTATGGTAATATAGGTGACTATAAACTGTATTTTCATAGTTTTACAGTTCATTATTATTTTTAAACTTGCCATTGCTGTGCTTTAACTGCTATTTACATGTTTTTTTTTTTTACATTTAAGCAGATTGTTTAATGATAAAAGTACTTACACCACATGTTTTCTCAGGTTTGATGTGGAAATTTTAAAGCTGACAGCTCTGTCTGGCAGGGCGGGGCTCATTTTGTATTGTATGAGGTCGTTATTGCCTCGTTATTCCACGCCCGAGCATCCGTGCTACCTTTTTTTCGAATTGTTTTTTTTTTCCCTCAGCATTTTATTTGTTACTCAGTAATTGGGAGTTTTCCAATGTTGCAAAGTAAATGACTTGTGTCAAATGAGTCAAAATGTACTTGAGTAAAAGTAAAATGACCTATTTTAAAAACTACTTTAAAAATGACAAATTACTCATAAAATCTACTCAATTACAGTAACTTGAGTAAATGTAATTAATTACTTTCCACCTCTGCCAATAATTTATAAAGGAAAATCACAACAATGATCAGGGGTGCCAAAACTTTATTATACCACTGTAATTCACTCTGTACTGTGAATCAGACGGGAGTCTGTTTCATATGTTTTTTTTTTCATTGTTAGCTCTTCCCAGGACTCCATCATTCAGCTACCAGCCCAGACCCCATTCCTCAGTGATGAAACCGTCTGCCAACCCTCAGCGTTACACGCCGTCTGCAGCAATCAGCCGCAGCCCCCGCCCTTCCTCTCCCCACAGGGAACGCTTAAAGAAGAAAGAGAGCAGGGGGAAAGGAATTCTACAGTACGATTGTGTATGTGGAAGAATCAGCTGCACAGACAGGAAGTGAAGGCAGGTCTTTATGTTTAAGGTATTTCCTGTCTCACTGATGCTTATCACTGGGGTGTATTAAGAGTTAGGTGAAGAGGGGTCTCTGTGTGTGTGTGTGTGTGTGTGTTTGTGTTGCTGTGTTTTTGTGTACACACACACACGTTTAATTGTGTACTCAATCATTGATAAAGCTTGAGGCACACGGCCAACACCAACCTGCACTGCACACGGCTCTGCTTTCTCCCAGAACACCAAGATAGAGGCCCATTTTATCCCAAATCCAGAGGACCTTCAGACAACACTCATCAAATATCACGTAACAAGGGGGAACAACTATGCTTCCATCAGTGTAAACACTGATTTATTAAGGTCCGCTCTCTTAAAATACAGTTTTTGTGCCTCTGAATAAGTTGTGTGGGTGTCCTGATATGAGTTTTTGAGAAGATGAAGGATGTAGTAAAAGTTAAAAGTGTCAAAGATAAGAAAACTCAAATATCCATGATACTGTGCATGCTCTCCCAAGTCCCAAATGGATCTCTAAGCACTCCCAGAAAACAAAAATCACTCACCACATGCCAGAATTGCTTTGGTCCGACTTCGGTTTGAATCCAGGCCCGATTCTGGCCCAAATGCTCGGCTCACAAGTTTAATATAGCAAACATGTTGAGTGCTGCATATCCCAAAACCCTGGTTACCAAGTATAATAAACTGTCCAACGCCTCATCCTAAACTCAAACCATGCCCCAACCCAAATCTTTCTAAACCTAAACTCAACCTATGCCTCAAGCTTAAGCCTCCTTCACCTCATCCTAATCCTAAATTTCCAACCTATGCCTTCACCTCAACCTAAACCTTAACTAAACCTATGCTTTAACCCAAAAACCCAAACCTTTCTACATCTCATCCTAAACCTACATTTAACCTACTCCTCAACCTAAACCTTACAACAACTAAACATGAACCTAAACTCAATATATTCCTCAACCTAAACCTAACCTTCCTACACCTCAACCTAAACTTAACCTATTCCTTAAACTAAAACCTTCCTACACCTCATCCTAAACCTAAACTCAACCTATGCCTCAATCTTAACCTTCCTAAACCTCACACTAACCTAAACTCAACCTATGCCTCACCTTAAACCTTTCAACACCTCAACGCAAAACTCAATGTATTCCTCAAACTAAACGTTCCTACACTTAAACCTAAACCTAAACTTAACCTATTCCTTAAGCTAAAACCTTCCTACACCTCACCCTAAACCTAAACTTAACCTATTCCTTAAGCTAAAACCTTCCTACACCTCAACCTAAAGCTAATCCCAATCTATGCACCTATCTAACCTTCCTACATCTCATCCTAAATCTAAACTCAACATATGCCTCAACTTAAACCTTCCTACACCTCATTCAAAACCTACACTCAACCTATGCCTCAAACTAAACCGTCCTATACCTCCCCCTCAACTTAAACTCAACCTATGCCTGAACCCAAAACTTCCAACACCTCACCCTAAACCTAAAATTAGCCTACAACACAACTTAAATCGAAATGTATCCTACTACCCCTCAACCTAAACCTAAACCCAACCTATGCCTCAACCTAAACCTAAACTGAACATATTCCGTAAACTAAACCTTACTACCCCTTAACTCCTTAATTTCCTTAACTTAAACTCAACCTATGTTTTAACCTAAACCTACCGACACTGCATTCTAAACCTTCCTATACCTTTCAACACCTCAACCCAAAACTCAATGTATGCCTCAAACTAAACTTTCCTGCACCTCAACCTAAACCTTCCTAAATCTCTCAACCTAAACCTAAACTCAGTCTAGGCCTCAACTTAAACCTTCCTATGTCTCAACCTAAACCTAAACTCAACATATTCCTCGAACTAAACCTTCCTACACCTCAACCTAAACTTAAACTCAACCTATGCCTCAACCTAAGCCTTCCTACACCTCATCCTAACTCAACCTATTCCTCAAACCTTCCTACACCTCAACCTAAACCTAAATTCAATCTACACCTCAACTTAAACCTAAGCTTAATCTACACCTCAACCTAAACCAAAAATGACCTACATCTCAACTTAAATCTAAAATGAACCTACACTTCAATCAAAATCTAAACATAAACATAAACCTAACCTACACCACAACCTCAACCCTCACAGATAACAACAATTGAGATCAAGCTATATACCTGTAATAAATAGTAAAAAGAATAATAATAATTAAAAAATAATAATTCCTAAATGACTCCCAAGGGTACATTTTTCTACATCCATATTTAAAGATAAGGCAGTTACTTGCTGTAAATATAAATGAAGCTGTGTGTCCTTTAGTAGCTATTAATGTTTTGGATGAAGTCCCAGGATGAAGCATAATCTGCTATGATGAGAATGTAACAAATGAGTGCCCAGCCCTGCTGAAGATATGTGCTTGGGCAGTTTAATACCAAACACTAATTACATGAGGATACACAGAGGAATATGAGGCTATAAATTAAATATGTAATATATTCTGAAGTTTACTACAGTCAAAAACAACTTTCAACATCCATACTGGAGGACAGGCATTCCCGTCACCCCAGTCGTTCCCTGTGAAGTGGACTACATGAGGAGTTCAGACAATTTAAGTGAGATTCCAAACCGTAGGGAGTGAAAGTGTTCAGTTCAAAGAAGCGTCAGACTGCATGGAGAGGGGTGAGTAACGGTTTATCTCTACACAGGAAGATGACAGGGAAGTTTACCCATCAGTCATTGAGTGTCTTCGGGGTTAAAACAGCTGGAACATCATCTGAGAGCATCACGAACAATAGAGCACAATGGAAACATAACACAAACCTGCTGGTTACCCATAAAATCACATGTATACTCACATTACATACACAATAAAAAAAAAACATCAAAATAAAATATGTAGCATTACTTATACATAATCTCTTTCTGTTTAATTATTAATTAATTTAAATTAAGAGAAAGAACTTTTGTAGTAATTATTACTTGGCTTTTAAACTACTTTTGAACTTTATAAAAAATGCACTCACTAGCAATAAATATGTATAATTTTTAAATGTAAATAATTTACATAGATTCTGTCTTCTTTTTCTCTTTCTCTTTCTTTTTTTTATAATGTTAACTGGTCAGAAGCCAACATTAGGCCAACATAGGCCCAACATCTAACATTGGTTGGCACCCAACATCAGGTTAACGTGGTCCCAACGCCAAATATTGGTTGACACTCAACGTCAGGCCAACGTCAGGCCAACATAGTCCCAACGTCAAATATTGGTTGACACACAACGTCAGGCCAACGTCAGGCCAACGTTGTCCCAACATAAAATATTGGTTGGCACCCAACGTCAGGCCAACGTAGGCCCACTGGCCAAAATGACGTTGGACCAACGTGATTGCCCAACGTCATGCCAACGTAAACAATGACGTTGAGCCAATGTTGAGCCAACGTATGCTTGCTATTTGGGAATGTATTGTGGGATGCCCTGTGATTCCCATCCCTATTCAAGAAAACATCCTGCAGAGATAATCATGCAGTTCTAACAGAACAATGCAAAACCACATGCTGCACACATTACAAATTACACATACTAAACTGGCCTACCTGCAAAAGTGTGTTTGCGGGAAGAATGTGAAAAAAAAAATAAAATTAGACCTGAAACTTCATTGCTTCAAGGATTCCAAGATTCAAGGTTTTAAAAGTTTTTTTAAAGGGGACATATTACGCAAAACTCTATAAACATCCAAGCATGATCATCTGTTTTCTGCACACAGCAGAATTAGCCAACAGACTTCATCTGAGGGAGGGATCTGTACCTACTGTCTGTGGCAAGTCAGCAGGTGAGGAAGATGTAAGTACTTTCAAATAAAGAGTTTTGTGCTTCTGTCACAGTTAAGCATAAACTTGTTCATTCACTAAAGTGTGATAGGTTAATGCTCAGTGTTAAAATGTGGTGTGGCTAGCAACAGCTTATTTGCATAAAAATAACAGAGCCCTCAAACGGCTAATTCTGAAACGGACTAGACTGGTAAGAATAGAGCTGGTGAGATCTCTTTATGTGAGAGTGATTTGTGCTTATTAAATATGTTTTAAATAATAAATAGACATATTCTAACTTATTTTCATATATTAATACTGTAAATGAAAATAATTTGAGAATATTTTGATACTACTTGAAATATCTGGGTTTTATACTGTCTGAAATTAAATAAAAGTGAAAGTTAATATAGGAAACACTTTGTTTTCCATTTCTTTCTTGATACAGTGAATGAAAGAAGCAAATGTAAGGCTCAAATATGAACATAAGAGGAAGTTTATTAAGTGTATTAAGTTACTGTTGGATCTGAACTTTATAAAACATCCAGAAGCCGGGCTGGGCACTCCTAATATATCACACTTTAGTGTGTATGAGTGTGTGAGTCTATGACTAAAGATATAAGTTCTATATTTATAACAGTTTCCCAGCTGTTTGTAGAGGAGCATGAGCCACTGTGTTTTTGTTGAGCCGCCTCCTGGTTGCTATGGCAGCCTGCGCGATGTCACAGTGGAGGCATGAGTGCACTCCTCCCCTTTTTTGGGGAAAATCTGTCAGAGGAATGAAACGGACAAGAGCAAATTGCGGTGGAACAAAACGCTGTTCATGTACACAGGGGATAGTGTACCACCCATAGTGGTAACCAAGAGCAACTTCCTGTTTTGTGATCACTCACGGCCAAACATTCGCTGACAGCATGTTTCCTATTCATATACGGGTCCAGTACTAACTCAAATAATCAGACAAATATTATATACTGCTACAAGACTAAATTACATTAATATAGAACCAGAGACGTTATTAATGAGGAGACTAGCCACTAGATCAGGGGTTTCCAAACTTTTTTTTTTTTGTTGGGGGGCAGAAGGAGAAATATATTTGAAATCACGGGCCACAGACTCTGCAATAAAACAATACATTTTAATGATTACTTTCATTTACACACCATTTTACTTGACTTACTATCTTTATCTATCTTTGACAGTGTTATGTAAACTAAGATTTTTCAAATTGATGGTTCATTTCATGATGTCTCTTAATAATAAACTCCTTGGGCGCCGAGTGGTCCAGCGGTCTAAAGCGCTGCCACTATGAGCAGGAGGTCGCCGGTTCGAACCCCAGCTCATGCAGCTTTGCCATCAAGCTGCCGGCGTTAGAGGGAGCAAAATTGGCCCTGCTCCCTCTGGGTGGGTAGATGGCGCTCTTTCCCCACATCACTATGGTGATGTCTGCAGCACAGGGCGTCTGTGAGCTGATGTACCAGAGCCGAGCCGCTGTGCTTTCCTCCAAGCGCGCTGGCTGCTCGGCAATGCTGCATCGGCAGCAGCTCGAAAAGAAGCGGTGGCTGACTTCACATGTATCGGAGGAAGCATGTGTTAGTCTTCACCCTCCTGGTGTGTTGAGGTATCACTGGTGATAGGGGGAGTCCTAATGAATGGGTTGGGTAATTGGCCGTGTAAATTGGGGAGAAAATGGGAAAAATTTGAAATAAAATTATATAAAAAAAAAATAATAAACTCCTTAATTACGGCAACTTTTAGACTTATTAGACTCTTTGGCTCGTTTTTCTGTGCTAGAACTGCACACTTTCTCTGCTTTTAGACTCTTTGGCCCATTTTCTGAGCTAGAAATGCGCACTCTCTTCGCTTTAAGACTCTTTGGCCTTTTTTTCTGCGCTAGAAACGCGCACCCTCTCCGCTTTTAGACTCTTTGGCCCGTTTCTGACACCTAGCATTCAAACTTTGAATCTCACATTGTAAAAATCTGCTTAACAGCGGGCCAACTTTCATTCTATTTCTAAAATACCTCCGCCGTAGTTTGGACACCCCTGCACTAGACGAAATATGACTGGGAATTCTTGTAATGCTCAACTCTTTGAGCTTTCATGTAGGGATAAAGTCCTGCCCTTCAACGAAAAGAGCCAATCAGCTTGTTGCTTATGCTGTGAGTAGAGGTGGGTCAGAATAATTCTCTAATGGGAATGCCTCTATTTTATGTGGAGATCTGTGCAAGAGCAGTAGCCAGATCAAGCCGTAAAATCACAATAGATCACAATAGATACAAAAAAAAAATAGGTTGTTAAAATAGGAATATGACCTTGACATTCAGCTTAGAGCAGGGGTCAGTAATAGGCAGGCCGCGGTCCGGGTCGGGCCCACACTGCAGCGACGTGGCATCACTGCCAATCGTTTTCTCTGCCTTTCTCTAGCCGCTTTGGGGCATGTCTCCTGAAAGAGCAAGCAGTTTATCTTAGGGTGACCAAACGTCCGTATTTCCCGGGACATGTCCGTATTTCACGTCCTGTCCCGGGCGTCCTGGGTTTTTTTTTGTGAGGAAGTGAGGAAATGTCCTGGTTTTTAAATTACCTTCATTGGACCAGAGAGCAGTAGACAGCGTGACTGTCATCGAGGAGACCTCCCTCCCCCCCTTCCGGTGCAGCCTCACAGTAAGACCACACACACAATGATCCACCCCTCAACACCCCCCCCCTCCCCCCGCTACCAGGTGTCCTGGTTTACCCAAATGAAAATATGGTCACCCTAGCTTATCTGCCACCAGCAAGAAAGTGTAAGGTTGTAGTTAAGTGCTGTGTTCGGTGAAGCCCTGTCCTCATGGTGCTGTTTGTCTACCGCCCAACGAAACTCGCTTCTCATTTGCATAAAGTTCAAAATATCTAAACTTTTTGCTGTTCGCTTCGCCTCGTTCGTGCCGCTACCGCTCCCAGAGTTCTCTGTTCTCTGCTGCCGCTCTCCATAGAAAACAATGAGAGGTAGCGTGAAAAACGCATCGCGTCACTGCAGTGTGTGTTCGGCGTTTTAAGCGCACAGACCAATCACGTGTGCTGTAAGATCACCGAATGCTCTTATTTTTTTGGCTCATCAGATCTGTGCAGGCCGCTGTCGCAACGAGTGAATTGGGACGCAGCCGGGAAAAAAACGCCTTTATAAAGAGAAAGGGAACTCGAGAACTGGCGGAAAAACGAGAACGGGCGGAAACTAAAGACACGCCGAGCGTGAGAGAGAGAGACCGCGGAGGAATGTACAAAAAATTTGGCCAGAGAGGCATTTTTTCCCATTCAATGAAAATGATGCCAAAATCTTCCGCCATGTTGGCGATCCTGATACCCGAGTCTGAGTAGCAGTAGAGATCAGAGGAGAGAGAAAGGCTGTGGAGAGACATCCTACTCATTTAAATAACCCCGCCCCTGAGGGCTGCCTCGAGGTCACAGGGTGCAGAGCGGAGCTGACGGTCTGTTATTGGTCCCACGCATAACCAGCCCTTTTACAATAACCACACCTTTTTTGTAAATAGAGCTGAGTACCGTTTTAAAAACGAATTCTGTGGGGA